>NW_027070125.1:185612-251511 GCF_002906115.3 Quercus suber
GAAATCCCTTGCTATTACCAACAAATCAGATATATAAACAGCTCAACGGTGAAGAATACCTTCGGATTTCACTGGAAAAAGCTGAGAAAGAGCTCGGTGGTTGGCGCGTGAAGCACTGCGTTACCGTGACACGACGGCGCCGGTTGGCTGAGCTTGGATCCGTGAAATGGTGTGTGAGGAGATGAGGGCAGTGAGAGCTTCTCAATGGTGGTACTGGAATGGAGTGGAGAGAAATTTGTGATGAGAGACCTCTGCCAACTGAAGAGAGAAGTGTGAAGAAGGGTGAGATGAAAGACCTGAAGAGAGAGCCGTTGAGGACAGTATCAAAAGGCACGCCCCACGTGAATAGCTCTGACGGTGGGACCGGAAATTGTAATAGTATTTACCAAATTGCCATTGAAAACAGAAAATTAAAAACTGAAAACTGAAAACAGCCAAAAGTTGGTTTCAATTTTCACAACTCATAACTCAAAAATTAGAAAATTGAGTATTGAAAACAGAGTTATGGAAACAAAAAAATTTTGCAGGCAAACGAGTATTTTGCTATGGGTCCCACCATTTTTAAGAATTGAGTTATGAAAACAGAAAATTGAGTCATGAAAACTAGTGAACCAAACAGCCTCTTATAATCCCACACCTGAGTCTGTTCGGGCTAGCTTAAATTCATACTATTCATAGGATTAATTGACTTAAAAAATAAGCTATACCTAGTTAGGCTTAAAAAGTTGTTCCTAGACAACTAAGGCATGCCAAGCACACACTAAACCATATGTAATTTAGCATACCTCCTACTTCTATAGCAAGATATTCTCTGCGGTTACTAGTACATTCCAAATAATTTGTGTTATATAGGCTACAAATAGGTACAAAGTTCTAGGCTAATCTATGCATATAAATAAGTCTCGTTTGTAAACGATGCACACAAATTTATTTTCAAAGTTTTCCACCACTAAAAAATCCCAAAATGTATCCATCAATAGTCCCAGCAATACAATATGTTGACTCAAAATTTTGATATAAAATGCAACTTCAAAATACAAGTCCTATCCTAACACCAATAACATGCACTCAAATGTGTATTTCTACCCATAATGTAACAGCAACTTAAACCAACCCCCAACCAAACCACATGCAGTTTTTTAATAAAAGATGAGAAACAAACAAGATGCAATTTAAGGTATACAAAATACTGTCATAAGCAATGACTACCCACACCAAAAAGGAAAACAGTATGGGAAAATAAAGATAGAAAGTATCATTTAGCAACTTAAACCAACCCCCAACCAAACCACATGCAGTTTTTTAATAAAAGATGAGAAACAAACAAGATGCAATTTAAGGTATACAAAATACTGTCATAAGCAATGACTACCCACACCAAAAAGGAAAACAGTATGGGAAAATAAAGATAGAAAGTATCATTTAGCAACTTAAACCAACCCCCAACCAAACCACATGCAGTTTTTTAATAAAAGATGAGAAACAAACAAGATGCAATTTAAGGTATACAAAATACTGTCATAAGCAATGACTACCCACACCAAAAAGGAAAACAGTATGGGAAAATAAAGATAGAAAGTATCATTTAGCAACTTAAACCAACCCCCAACCAAACCACATGCAGTTTTTTAATAAAAGATGAGAAACAAACAAGATGCAATTTAAGGTATACAAAATACTGTCATAAGCAATGACTACCCACACCAAAAAGGAAAACAGTATGGGAAAATAAAGATAGAAAGTATCATTGAGTCCTTCAGGACTACATAACAAGTCAACTAAACTATCTTTGCAACTTAGATTGCTAAGTCCTCATAATCCAATGCCTATCCCACAGTATTCTAACAGGTTAGCAATCTAAGTTGCCAAGATAGTTTAGTTGAATTGTTAAAATAAATGGCATAAAAACTTTGCAATTCCACTAATTTGACACCTTCAGGACTGCATAACCAAGGAAACAAAAAGTCATACGAACAAGATCATAGCACTATGGCAGTAAAAGTAGGTTACTTCTTTTGGTTGAACAACTGTTAAGAGTCGGATCTTCTAGACTGATAGCTTCCTTGTCATCAAACAAGCTATCTAGAGAATCTAATGATTCAAAATTTGATTTTTGAGGATCCTATTTTTCATTCCAAACAATGTCAAATATTAGCCACTAAAACTTCTATAACAAGTATTGGCCTAATAGCTAGCCTCAACATAAACAGTAATTAAATTTCCTTCTAGGCTTGTAAGATTTGTCATAACGAATTGATATAATTAAATTGTGCAATTATCATCTGTTCTGACCAGTGACCACAATGACCCCAACCCAAAGTTAGTCAATAATCAGATTACTGAAATTCACAAAGATTTTCTCCCTATCTTGAGACAAAAATTATCAACACAATCCACAGAGTTGGATAAATGGAATATGGATGATAAAGATAACTTGCAAAACAGAGTTAGAGAAACAATGATAAAATCATAATGTAACATATGAAGTAAAGAAACACAAAGTGTTAATTTAGTATACAAAATAAAGACAAACAATGACAGCATTTGGATGAAGTGTTAATCGATGAGCAACGATAGGGAGACAAAGAAAGTGGAACAGAAACACATAGGCTATTAGCAACATGAACAACTTTAGTAGAAGAATGGAATTGATAAACAACATAGAAGATAATACGAAAAAGTATAATCACAACAGAACAACCTTACAAATTAATTAAATATATTGAAGATGACCGAAAGAAAACAAGGTTCTTCAATGGAGGAATCACACGAAACCAGTAGAGTGAAAAGTATAAAACTCTATATTTGAGAGAAATATAATATGAAGCAGTAAATCTCCAAGAGAATGCAAGAGAGCTTGACGTAGAACTGACAGGACATACCTTCCAGGAGGATCAAAGAAAGTGCCAGTAGAGGCCATTAAGGCGACACTGTCGGAAAACGGCATTCTGATCCAGACTCGAATGCTCGAGTGTCACTTAAATTTAAGCAAATTCTTTCGTTAAGGTCTCGAAAACGGTTTTTTTGCTATTTATAGTAATATTTTTTTTCCTTAATAATTTTTAATTTAAAAGTCAAAATAATGTCTCATTTATTTTAGGACATCTCTTAGAGACAATATTTTCAATTTTCGCAATTATTTCAATTTTGCTATTTTTGGCAAAAATCATTATTTTGTCACCTAATTACATGATTAGCATGAATTAGGATTTTTGAACGTTGCCCTAGCCGCCCTTGGGTTTTTTTTTACTATTTAAATATATTGTAGCCTTTGAGGCAATTTAGTTTTTAGATTTATAAAAATATAGTATTTTGTCTTTCTTTCTAGTGGATTCCAGAGCCCTATTACCTTGTGATTTAAGGAACCCCTCATGGATTCGAGGTTTTCATTCAAAGCTAACTTGTTTAGTTTCTTTTTCTATTCAAAAAGCAACGTGTTTGTTTTCTTTTAGCTTCTGCAACATCAGAGCTATATATAGCTCTATAATCTTAGTTGTACACATTGGATTCCCTCTTAATTTGTTACTCTAACTAACTCTAAATCTGTTGCGCATAATTTGCTAAAATATCTTTACAAGGAAAATATCTGGAACTTTAGAGAAGGTGAAGAAGAACAGAGGAGAGGAAGATGACTAGGTTGCTCGGGTTGTCAATACGGTGTCGTTGCTTTGATTCAAAACACTGTCGTTTGAGTCATAAACATATACAATAGCCACTTTACTAAACCAAACGACGCTATATAGAGACAGAATTAAACATAACTCTAAAACGGCATCGTTTGGTAGTTACCGTTAGGAACGTCCTCTGCTATGAAAGGCAAAACAAAGAAACTGAGGAAGGAGAGAAAACCCAATAGGAGAAGAAGAGAACCAAAAGACTAAGAAACCGTGCACATAATTAAGTGGTGGCTTGCTTTGGTCATTGCTGTGAGCTTTTAGGCAAGGAAAAGGAATCGGAAACAGATACTGAGTAAGAAACCACATATTACTCGTACAATTTATAAGTAACCAACTTCCAGTATTAAAAAGTGTCTATTGTGGGTTACGCGGGTTGACCTGCTTATGACACGTTTCTTATCGTGTCGCTTTCAGGTCGACCCGTTTATGACCCAAACCCATTAAGACCCAATCCTAACCCGAAAAAACCCGTATTGGGTTCTTGTCGTGTTCGTGGGTTGGGTCGAACATTGACACCCCTAATATATATATATATATATATATAAGTAGAGACCTTATATTGGAGAGTATAGGGTTGTGCCAAGTGGTGTATTTCTTGAAGTTCTTTTTATTTAGGCTTCTACTTCAAAGAGTTTATATATATATATATATATATATATATATATAGATTATTAGTTCATTGAATGAGCTAATAGAGTAAATGTATATATTAATTATCTATAGTTGTGCATTAATTATTTATATTAAATGAATTTATAAGATTATTTTTATAAAATTTATTTAAGAAATAATTATTTTTAGTTCTTTCAAAAAAAAATAGTTGGAATAATAATAATTAGATTTACAATATGACATTATTCCTCATGTTTAGTTGCTTTGACAAAAATTGACACAAAAACTAAAAAAAATAAATAAACATTTTTGAATTCTCTAAAAATTAATCTTAACCCTTAAATTTCCTGATTCCTTTAAGTGACATGTGAGATATATACTTATATATATATATATATATATATATGTATGTATGTATGTATGTATGTGGAATAAACATTGTGTTATTTATTTTATGTAATTAGAAAAATAAGTAATAGAATGAATATGTTTATTTTGTTATATTAATTATTTTAAGCATAATGAAATCTTAATATCATTTTCTATGATTTATATGAGAAACAATTGATTTTTTTTTAATTTTTTTTAATGTGAGGAACAATTGATTTGAAATATGGTATTCTTACTAAAATTTTAGTTGCCTTTGCAACTATTGAAACAATGACCAACAAAAAGGGAAAAAAATAAATAACTTTACTAACACAAAATCTAGAATGTAAAAAAAATAATTGAAGGATATTTGCATTTTTTGTAGGCATGAAACATGCCTATTGATATGACCCAATATATCATGCAATTTTCAATTTAAAAACACATATATATTCTATGATCAAATCATTACATTATTCTTAGTGTCTTTCTATTTTGTCTATAAAATAACTAAATATTACCCTTTTTTTACAAGGAAAATTATTGAAATTTTTTTTTTATATACATTGATAGTTGAGGGTGAGGGATCTAAATCTAAATGTCTCTATTAGAAATTGAGATGCCAACCAGTTAAACTAAATCTTATTGCAATATTGGAGAAAACTAAAATGAGTTGCACAACACATCATGCGAGAACTCATGAGCTAGTTGCAAATGGCAATGCTAAGGCAAATGATATATGGAATTTTGGAATTTGCGCATTAGAATTATTCCATGGTGGTCCTCCTATAACTTCCCTTCCTAAGTTAGAGCATTTGCTACAAAAAATTATAAAAAGAATTGGGTTACCAGATGGATATGAGAATTATATTAAGAATCTGAAAACATTGTCCGACGAACTCTCTGGAATAGTGAAGAGTTGCTTGAGTCCAGATCCTAAAAGCAAGCCCACAGCTGAATAATTGCTAAGTTGCTCATTTTTTGAGAATTGGAGGAATAGTTAGGATTGTCTCAAAAAACTGGTGAATGAGATTGAAGGCAAGGGTAGGGAGATTAGCGAACAAAATATTACTGGGTTGCAATTTGATGAAACGTTAGGCTTATTAAGATAGAAGGGTTACTGGGTAGATTTGAGAACCCTCTAGTACACACACTGAGGTAGACTTTTGAGTTTCCATTGCATTTAAAATTTTTGAACTTTATATTTGAATTCACTGTCACACCAATCTTGTAACAGGAAGTGTTAAAACGAAGTCTCAATAATATGTGAGGGTTTATAATTAAGGCATGTTTGGTAGACTGTAATAGACACTATAATGTAATAATTATTCCTATAGTTTAGCTATTTTTTAGTTTGGTTATGTTTTTATTATAAGAAATAGTCATTTCTTATGAATAGTTATTCTTCAAAATGAGAAATAACTATTCCTCTTTAAAAGGGTTGTATTAGCTATTCCTTAGTAAGTGCAATAATTTCAAGCAATAATTTCAAAAGTTAAAATATTTCCAAATAAACAAACTTTCCATATACATCTAACAATTATAAAAATAAAAAATCATAAAAAAAATAACACATATCTCTCTTAAATTTAAAAAATAACAATTTTCTATCATTCGTTCAAAAAAAAAATAACAATTTTTAAGGAGATATAATTGTATGAGTAAGATAATTCCTAAAATAAATCTTAAGTTTTATTCTAATGTTATAACTCACAACCAAACTTATGAATAAGTTTAGTTTTTACATTACAACACATTTTATTCCTAGTAATAAAGATTGCAATTCATGTCGTAATTCTCATTCAGTGTACCAAAAATATCCTTAGATTTCAATGTCTATTTTGAATGCTTTAGACCATAAGAAGGAGTTAAATTGTATTCTACAATGTGAGTTCATTTAGTTTGTTAAACTCAGTTTCATTGTAATAACATAGGACAAAATTTAGCTACAAAATTGATTGTAGCCTAAGGCTACAATCTTACTCCATAAAATAAACATTGCTACATTTTTTTTTCCATACCATTCAAGGGAGAAAAACTTATATACACAGTACGGGTTACATCATACCAGCAGCAACTGGAGAAACCCAACAAAAATGAATTGGCTCACGGGTTGCCAATTTAGCTACAGTCCAAGACTCTTTAGCAACCACATGGGGAACACAAAGCATATCACAATGAAAACCAGTATTAGACAAAAAAACTCAAATCAGCTAGCCTAGTACTATCAAGCCAATCCGATGCTGCTTTCCTCTTGAAAGTCTGCAAAAGTTTCCTTCTGTCCGTGAAATACAAAACATGGTGAAAACCTTGATCTTTTGCTGCCATACCAGCTTCAACCACAGCTTCCAATAGTGCCCCCATTGATGTTCTAGCAGTGCTACTGTTCACTCCAAAAAACACCCTTTCTCCCTGAGTTGTTAGAGCTTCATAAGCGGTGACATATCTATATGGTCTCCTGCTTCTAGCTCCTGCAATCTTGATAATTAGCTGCCAGTCCCCTACTGTAGATTGCCCCTCTGATCTGGTGCATCTGCCTTCTGTGTCTGTTGAGGTACTACATCTTGAGAGAGAATCCCTGTACCTGCAAGAGAAGTTTTGAGCTGTTAAAATAACTTCCACTAGTTTTGGGATCAGTCCTTGATGAACCACCCTGTTCCTATAGGTCCAAATTGTCCAAAGAGTGACAAAAACATCCTGCAAAAAATTCATAGTATTTGAACCAATCTGAATATCTCTTGAAAGTAAAAGCTTCAACCATTGCTGCACAGATAAATTGATGAATTCAGTTGTGTGTAAAGTCAAAGTAGACCCGTGCCAACAAGCTCTTGCAAAAGGGCAATGAAGAAAAAGGTGAGTATGACTCTCTTCCTCCTCATTGCACAGTGGACATAATTTTGTAAAAGATATACCTCTGGCTTGAAGATGAAGAAAAGTAGGAAGACAGTTGTAGAGTAGTTTCAAGATGAAAGTACTAATTTTCAAAGCACTTTGATCTTCCACAAGGTTCTCCATCATCCTATATTAGCTTGAAAAAATCGAGGGTGACTTGCATCAGCTCTAGTTAAAAGCTCATAAGCTTTCTTTACTTGGTATTCCCCATTCTTAGAGAACCTCCAGAGAAGCTTATCCTGCACAAAATTAGTCTTAGAAATTGGAATTTAAAAAAAATTTCAAGGCTTGGGAAAATGGATACAGCCTTCTAACCAAGTCCACTTTCCAACTTCTAGTATTGTGGTCAATCATATCCCCCACAGTACCTGTAGGTAGATGATGCTGTGATAAATTCATAGTTGAATGAGGAAACCAGTACCTATGATTGAGAGGAATATTGTACCCATCTCCAACTCTCCAATTTCCTTCCCTTAGAATTTAGTTTTCCTGTTTCATGATATTTCTCCAAACCCAAGAGTGATGAGGCTTAGACCTATAGTCATGAATAGAGCAAGTAGGAAAATACCTAGCCTTAGAGGTTCTATCTAGTAGGGATTAGGGATTATGACAAATTCTCCAGTATTGTTTATTCAACATAGCTTGATTCATGTACTTGAATTTCTTAATACCCAAGCCACCTCTCCCCTTAGGTTGATTGATCCTATCCCAATTAAGTGACTGAAGCTTCTTCTGCCCATGTTCATGACCCTACCAGAATGCACGGACAATAGAATCCATTTTGTTGCAAACATGGTCAGGAACTTTAAAGCATGAAAACGAATATAAAGGAAGGGATTGCAGGACAGAGGCTATTAATGTTGTTCTACCAGCTTGAGAAAGGAGTTTCATCTTCCATCCTTGAAGTTTTGCTTTAAGTTTATCAATGAGAAACTGAAAATCAGCAATTCTATTACCTCTCAACTTGAATTGAACACCCAGGTATTTTGAAAATTTAATCGTCGAATTGCATATTCTTTACTCTCTTAATAGTTAATACAATATCAAATTTTGTGTCAATCAAATATTATTTACTATACGATTTATAAGCTTATATTTTATGCATAATTTTAAACTATAGAAATTTGCAATTTAAATGATTTATTGATTACATAGTTATTGATATTTAATTTTCTAGAAATTTTGTAAACATAGAAGATATAAGAAGAAAATGTAATCCGACGGTACCTTTGTCAAAATTTACGTCCAATAAAAAGATATTGAGTAAAGTTGTAGCCTTAACCTACAACTAATTTTATAGTTAAACTTTGTCCAATAACATATCCCATGAATTTGGGGAATTAATATTAGAAAAGTGGGAAGGGGAATTTTGGATGGGTATAAGTTTAAATTGCTTGACCTAAATTTGACTTGGCAATAATTTAGCCAAATTTCCTAATCTGTGATGTATGCCAAATTCAAAATGGGATTCAAAATTTGGAATCAATGTTTAATAGAGGAAGACATGACTAAAAATGCAATTTTAATTTCCAAAAGATTTGCATTAGGAAAATTTCAATAGATGATTATAGATGGCAAAGAATTAATAAAACCTTATAACTTAAGAAGGAAATATATATTAAGAATAATGTTTTTTACCATTTTCATATCAAACAACCTTAAAATACATAATATGTTCATAAATGAGCAATATATTACTCCTTAACTACTTGCTCATAGGGGTGGCAAAATCTAATACAACCCACAAACTTGACACGACTAACCCATTTATAAACAGATTATGGATTAAGGCTAAACGGGTTTGGGTCATATTCAAGTTGACACGGTTAACCCGTTTAATAAACGGGTCGTATTCATGTTCAACATGCAAACCCGTCTGACCCGTTTGACCTGTTTAGCTTATAAAATTATTAGTTATTTTGATATTATTGCTCAATTAATGGTTTTTTTTATATGTTTATTACTATATTTATAGTTGTAGTTGTATTTTAATTTTAGATATATGGGAATTAATAAAAATTATATAGGTTTGGTATAACCTATTAATCAAATAGGTTATTAAATGGGTCATTTGTATTGACATTTACATGAATTGTTAATTAAACGAGTTAAACCTGTCAGGTCGAGTCGACCTGTTTAATAAACAAGTCATATTTGGGTTGAAGATTTCTAACACATTTACTAAATAGGTCGGGTTTAGGTCTGTTAGGCCTTTTTTTTGCTATGTTGGGCCGAGCTGGCCCTTCGTGAATGTAGGCCCAAGTGTTCTGGGTTGCAAGAGTCGAGACCGGGCCAACTGAAACTCAACTTGGCCGGTTTGTGCGCGAACTATGCCTCGTCTGCCAGGAGGGTACTTACCGCAGACTGGGTTGTTCCAGCGAAGAGCTTGCGGCAGGCAGATATAATTGATAAAGCAAACTCATGTGTTTTGGAATGACCAGATAGTTCTTCTAATAAGAAATGACCAAACTACAATAACATTTAGCAATTTTTTGACAAATAAATAGTAAGGGCAAATGGTAACGAAGATTTAATCCACAGTTTATGTAAATAAATTCAGTTTGGCCCGCAAGAGTAAGGCCAAAGAGAAAGAACGCCCATTCTCAACGCAATTAACCTCCGAGGAAAGGCATACAGGATTCCTGCCGTGGAAGTTAACAGGTTTGAGGGAGGCAGACCTGAATGGACGCTTCTCAAAACAATTATAGAAGAGAGCAGGGATTCGAGAGGGAGAGAAAGGAAGGGGCCTATTGGTGCATGCCACTCTCACTTGCTCCGTTTTTTCTCTCTTTCTCTCTTTCTTTTCTAGTCCTTTCTTAGTAATTTCCACTTTGGTCGTTTTTTAGTGTTATCCTCCTTTGTTTTTCTAAGCAAGTTACAGAGTATTCTTCTTTTTTTTTAAGTTGCGTTGTATTGCTCTCGTGCCTCCTCTTGTTTTTGCACATGGCAGAGGCGCCCTTTTATAGAGCCTGCCGAGATCGATTCTTTACTATTCTACCCTTTAACCGTTTTTCATCTGGTCTGGGCGCACTCGCAGACCCTTACTGCTGTCTGCGAGCCCCTCTGTCACAGACACAGACAACGTTTTGTTTATTAGTCCGCCACGGCACCTTGTCCTGCCGCGGTGATGTTTCTCTCTCCTATCCCTCATGGCATGCACCTATTGGTCCCCACTCAGTCTTGCCTCTTTTGGGTGATATGCCATCCCAGCAGGACGTATTCCCCAAAAGAGTCTGAGCAAGGACCTCAAAACAGGTCTTCCCCTCTCCCCACCTCCAAACCATACCCTCTTACCTCTGACCCATGACCCTACCATGTCCTGTATTGGCTGGGTACAGGCTGGTGGTGTCTGGGTCTTGCGCGTGGTTTATGTCTGAAGGCTGCCTGCTGTTCATGCATCTGCCGTGGGTTGGAGACGTTGCTTGCATCGCCTACTGTCCGTTTCTGGCTTCCCGCGAGTTGCTGCTCTGATTTCCTGTCCCCATAGGGCCTGGGCTTTGCCAAGTACTGGGCCTTGTGTTCTTTTCAACCCAATTCTTTTCCCATCGTGTTATTTGGCCTTTCCTGTCGTGGCAATTTGTTCCTGCTAGGCCTCTTTTCAGGCCTGCCGTTCCTTTCTTTGCCCAGTGGCTTAATATGGCCATTGGTGTTCTTGCTCGTGGGCTCCAATGTCCCTCTCTTTTCACTAGGGCTTATCCGGCCCATTTACTTCTTTTAGACTTCCTTGGTCCATTTACTAACTTTGTATCCCATGGGCATTTACTAACTCAATTGGGCTTCCTCGGCCCAATTTCCTCATTCTCATCCTTGGGGTTCATGAGCTTGCCATTATCCCCTACTTTCTTTGTTTACATTGCCTTGGGCCTGCCACGGCTCATTCTTGCTTTTTCATAACATACATTGCCTATGGGTGTCATTTCTTTCTTTTCAAGCCCTTTGGGCCCATTTACTTCCTCAAGACCCATTTATTCATGTTATGGGCCTGTGTCCTACCTTTTCTGCCGCTTGAGCTTAACAGTCTTATTCCATGCCTGCCACTCTTATTGCCTGCTTCGCTGGGTTAGGCTTGCTTTACAGAAATGACCTTCAACATATAGCCCCCTGAATATATGGAGCGTTCTTGCGGTTCATATGTGAATGAAGGACTTTTTTGTCTTTTCTCACTTTTTCTTTTCCTTCGTGGGCTTTTTGAAACCACAAACTCCTTCCTGCATAGATATATTTTTTTCTCTTGCCGTGAATAGTGACAACTCTTCGAATTTCCCAAAATGGTAGTTGCTTTAAAACATAACTGCTACCTCATTAATTTCGTTCTTTTCTCAATGGCCAACCCATTGTCTCTCTTCGCGCCGGCCTTAATAACTCAGGTATTTAAGAGAAGAATCCCTTCCCAACGCAGACACAAACTCCTTTTATTTCAAAATATTTTCCTTTCCTCATCATCATCTTCTTCTTGAACACCCATCTCTCCCTTGCTCCGTTCAAATCCTTACACCATGGCACCGGTGAAAACGCCAGCTTCTTCCCGCCGTAAAGGGAAAAGCGTAGCCGCGGATCCTCCGGTGGAACAAGAAGTAGAAGAGGAGGACGTGCGCTCCGATTCGGAACGTTCCGAGGAGGAGGAAGAGCGATGCGACCCAAACAGCGAATGCGTCCCTCTGATTAATCCTTGGTACCGTCCTAGTCCTCACTTTCCTTAGGCTCCTGGGGATTATGTACCGCCGCCGCCGGGCCGAGTGTGGCTCGTTCTTTGCCAGCAAAACCCCGACGTTTCTTGGGCTCCGGTGTCTTCCTCCATCTCTGATTTGGTCATCCGTCAAGGCGTCGCCCTTCCTGTGCCTATTCATTTTGAGTTTGGGTCTGGCACCGCCTTGGGTTAGAAAAAGTGGGTTGACAATGAGTTATCGGATATGCATTTCATGGATTTGCTTCAGCGAGCCGGTGTTCTAAAGGCCGTCGTTCTTTCACGAAGCCTTTCCAACTTCCGAGACCTCTACAATCTTCGCCATTTAGTTCGCCGGTGGTGTTCCACCACTCACACATTCTTTTTCTCTTGCGGCGAAGTTACGGTCACTCTCGAGGACATGGCCAATCAGTTTCTTTTGCCTATTCTCAGGGATGCTAATCCTGCCACTATTGAGCTTTCCCCAGAAGAAGAAGATATTGAAGCGGAGTTGAAGAAGAGGATGGCTTGAAACGCTAAGCTATCTTATTGGGTTAGTTCCTCTTCCAAGTTTTCTATTGTTACTCGTCGTGTTGCCTTTATTGCTTTTTGGCTTTCTAAGTTTGTCTTTGGGTCCCATCCCCATTATGCCATAAAGTCGTTGTATTTTCGTTTGGCCATTAAAATATCTGCTAGGGTGAGTCTGCCGCTAGCCCCCATGTTTTTGGGGCATTTATATGTGCAACTAGATATCCTGCAGAGTGATGAGAGTCAGGCCGGTTCTTGCCACATAGTTGCTACCTCTGTACACAACACTATTCTGCAGCAGTTGTTGTTTGAGCGTTATGCTTAATATTTGGCGAAGTGTAGGCCTGTCAGATTTGCTAAAGAGAAGTACCAATCTTGTCCGTGGGCCATTACTGATTTTTGTGGCAGGTTTGAGCTTGATTTTCCTTTGGCTTTTCATTGGTCTGGTTTGAAGCCCATCGATTATTCTGTCGTTGAGTCCTTTGATGAGGGTGTTGGTTTTTCCTGGAGAGCTTATAGACAGTTGCGTCCTGGTTATACTTCTGCTGATTCAGTAATGGGCCTGTTTGTTGATACCGTTGGTACTACTACCCCGCTGGCTGGCTTTGATGGGACGGGCATCACATATTTGGCTGCCACTAATCCTGGATGGCTGCCCTATTTGGCAGATGAGGGTGTCAGGTTTGTTCATTACCCTGCCAACCGAGTGAGGAGACAGTTTGGCTTGGACCAAGATATCCCTGATGATCTCTCCTTCCTCACAGAGTCTCCTACTTCGACTAGGCCCTTTTTGCGGCACACTGCTTTTGACTTTTGGAGAAAGCGTTTTAGTGCGGTCACAGTTGCTGGTTCTTCGAGGGAAGGCCTTTGCACCGCTGCTATGCACCTCTATTGGCAGCTTGTCATGAACTCGTTTGATGCAGAGTTGGCTGGTAGTCGCGGTTTCTCTCTTATACCTCCTAAGAGACTCAGTATGGTTATCTCCCCCAATCCTCGGTTACTCCTTCCTTCTAAGTCCGTGTTGGCCTATGCCAGGAAACATAATCGATCTGCCATCTTCCAGTGGGACGAGGAGAAGAGTGGATGGTATTGGCACACAGGTGATTACTTTTCAGGTTGGGAAAAGAAGGTTAAAGTGGTCAACATTCCTGCGCCGGCCAAGAAAACTCCTGCCAAGCTTAAATCTGTCAGCAAGTCCAAGTCTGCCACTCTTCAGCCTCCTGCAAGTGCTACTCCTACCAGCAGAACACGAGGCAGCAAAAGGAAGACAACTCCCTATCCTGTATCTGCTGCTCAGTGAAGAGTAAGTTCCTAAACACTTTTTCTTGCTTTGTCTTCCAAGTACATGTATAGATATATACTTCTTCCTCTTTCTGACCTACTCTGAATCTGCCTGACTTTTTCCTTGACTCCTTTTCTTATCCCTTTTGCTTTTGCAGTCTAAGCAGAAGGAGGATACGTCAGCCGCCCATCCCCTTATGCTTGAGGAACCCGAATCGGAGGTACATTTCTTCTTGCTCATGCATGTGTCCAGTCTGCCACAGTTTTTTTTTTTTTTTTTCGGTTACTTCATTCGCCCAGAAAAATAATTCGGTCTTTACGTCCTTTCTTTGTTTTGTCCTTTAGGATGAGCCTGAGCCTCTTTCCGTATATCGCCCTACGGTCGAGGAGCTTTCTGCCCCCATAGGCATTCCTACAGAGGGCACTTTTGGTGGGGTTGAATTTGCAGCACCTACTCCTTCTGCAACCGCTACCTCTCCAACTGGACCGGTACCCATGGATGAGGGTACTCATATTAGGGAGGTTAGTGAGGCCACCCCTTCTCCTGCCATGACATCTTCCGTTCAAAGGGGAACCACCCCTCCTGTTGTTGCTGAGGTCGAGGTTACTCCTGCTACACCTCTCATCATTTCTACTGGTGACCCTTTTGCTACTCTCTCTCAGGCAGTGCAGGGCGTTTCTTCCTTGGTAGTTACTCCCTCTTCTATTCCCGTTTCTGCCACACGTGGGTCTCATGCTGACATAGAGCATAACTTCGTTGACACTGTTTCTACCGAGAGGATCCTGCAGTGGAGGGCTACGGTGCAGGAGCTTATCAGCGTAGGTTTTGCTGTGGAGTTTATCCTGGATTACCTCGGGGAGATTGCCCGTGCTATTTTCATGAGGAGAGTCTGACCTATTGTTGATGCTATTGACTCGCGTCTTGAGATCCTGAGAAAAGAGGTGGCAGACTTGGAGGACCATCGCGAGCGTCTTCTTTCCGGTATTGGTGGGTCCGATCGTTTTGGAGATCAATCTCTTATTTCTGGTTTTCGTTGATGCAATTTTTTCCTTGTGTTGTCGTTCCCTTTTCCTTATGACTCTATTTAGTACGTTATGTGTTGTTGTAGTACCTATTTGGCTGGTTTGCCATGACTTGGGTTTGTAACTTAACTTTGTGATGCTATACTTTACGTTTTGCCATGACATATGATAATAATACTTGGTGTTTTTCACTACATTTTGCCTAAAGCAAGTTACAATTTCATGTTGTGACACAGTCACTTGGAAAATGGTAAGGAAAAAAAAGAAACATAAAGGTTTTGTCTTTCTTCTAAACAAAACAAAAGAAGGAAAAGAGACAATCATATAAGTTTTCTCCTCAGGCATGATATTGCTTCAACCATTTCCCGTTGATGGGATCCATTAAGTCTTTGCTATCCATCTGAGTCAGACGGTAGTACCCGTTTGGGTGTGCTTCCCTTATCACAAGGGGTCCTTCCCACTTTGGTGCAAATTTGGACGGTCCTGCCAAGCCCCTTTTAACGTAGTCTGCCACTTTTAGAACAAGTTGTCCTTCCGCGAACACTCTTTCTCTAGTCATCCTGCCGTAAGCTTCAGTCATCTTTTGCCTGTATCTACGGCCGCGTTCCTGGGCCTGTTCTCTTTTTTTCGTCAAGTCCCTCTAGGTCTTCACACCTTTCTGCTACAAAGACTTCTTCTTCTCTTCCTTTCTCTTGCATTTTCATGACCCTTAGGGATGGGGTCATTATCTCCGCTGGGCTTACCACTTTGGTCCCATAGACCAAGGAAAAAGGTGAAAAACCTGTGGCTGACTTAGGCGAATTTCTGTAAGCCCAAAGGGCGTCTGGCAGGTGCATCGCCCATCCTCCCGTATACTCCTGACTCATCTTACTTATAATTTTTATAAGAGTTTTGTTTGTTGCCTCCGCTTGCCCATTCCCTTAAGGATAGTAAGGTGTTGACCGGTGATGCTTAACTTGGTAGAATTCTAACATCTTCCTTTCTTCACTGTTGACAAAAGGTATGCCATTGTCACTGATGATTCTGTGGGGCACCCCGAACCTCACGATTATGTTTTCTTTAATAAAGTTTGCCACCGCTCCTCCGGTGGCTTTGCAAAGTGGTACTGTCTCTGCCCATTTGGTAAAATACTCCGTAGCCACCAATATCCATATATATCCTCGTGACGGTGGGTTAACCGGTCCTACTAAATCAAGCCCCCAAGTGTGGAAAGGCCATGGGGTTACCATGCTGTGCAAATTCTGCGAATGGGTATGAATTAAGTTGGCTTGCACTTGGCAACTGTGGCACTTCTTTACAAATTCTGCCGTATCCTTCTTCATGGCAGGCCAGTAGTAGCCCATTTGCAGCAGGCACCTGTAAAGCATTTTCTTCCCTTGGTGTTCCCCGCATTCTCCCGAGTGCACTTCTTTCACCATTTTTTCTGCTTCTTCAGGACCCAGGTACCTTAAGGGGTCCCCATCATACCCTTTCTTAAAGAGGACCATATTGTGCATGAAGTAGCGTGTTGCCAACCTCTTGAGTTTATATTTCTCACTGTGCTTCTGTGGCAGGATGCCTTCTGTCAAGTACTGGATAAATGGGCTTCTCTAGTCTCCGCAGGTGAACACAACATAACTTTCTTCTTTGTCTGCCGCAAGTTGGCAAGCCTCACACTGAGTTTGGGCTTGATTCGCATCTTTGCCCATGTTTGGCCAATAGAAGCCTGCCTTTGGAGTTTGCAGTAAAGGCTGACCTCTCCGCAGGATCCGCAAGTCTTGTCATGTACTTCTTTCAACTTTCTCTGGGCCTCCTCTGGTCTCACACATCTGGCCAAGACCCCACCTGGCATCCTGCGGTACAATTCCCCTTTTACTAGCGCGTAGTCTTTTAGTACTTTCAGTCCTACGGCATCATCCTCATTTATCAAGGCTTTCTTTATGGGAATTCGCCAGTCTTCGTCGCACCGTTCCTCTTGAAATTTTTCCCTCAACGTATCAATTATAGTTTCTCTCCTTTTGCTGACCTCTACCCTAGTACCATCTCCTTCGAACATTATCTGAGAGCCTAGCGCGGCTAACGCGTCCGTAAATCGATTTTCATTCCTAGAAGCATGCTCTATTTCAAAAGTTGAGAATTTTTCCTCCATTTTCTAGGTCATTGCTCTGTACGGGGCTAGACTAGGTTCTTTCACGGAGAAGCTCCCGTTGGCCTGGCAGACCACCAAATTTGAATCGCCTAATACCCTCAAGTGTTTGACTCCCATTTCGAGTGCCGTGGCCAGCCCGGTTAGGTAGGCCTCGTATTCTGCGGTGTTGTTTGAACAGGGGAATTCTAGTTTGAACGACAGTGCCACTGTCTTTTCTTTTTCGTGGTACAAAACTACCCCCACCCCTTCAGATTGGGCGGTAGAAGACCCATTGAATTTCATCACCCATTGCTCTCCGACTTCCTCTGCCATGGCTACCTCCCTCGGAACCTCATCATTCAATGGGAAGTCTTCCTCGCCTGGAAATTGCGCCAATAAGTCCGCTATGACCTGGCTTTTTACTGCCCTGGGCGTCCCCATTCTTAAATCATATTGCGACAATTGTAACAACCATTGGGATATCCTGCCAGAGAGGATCGGTTGCTGCAGCAAAACTTTGATGGCATAGGACTTGGTCATCAGCCATACTTCGTAGGCCAAGAAATAATGGCGCAACCTCTGTGAAGCATATACTATGGCTAAGCATGCCCACTCTGCCCTTGGGTAACGAGTTTCTGCATCTTTCAAGGCGTGGCTGATATAGTATACTGGCTGCTCAGTGCCATCTCCGTCCTCTTGGGCGATCAACGCACCAATGGCATACGAATTGTTAGCCAAGTAGAGCAACAGTGGCTTCTTGTGAATTGGGGCCTGCACTGTGGGGAGGTTCATCATAATCTGCTGTAGTCTTTTGAAGGCTGTCTGCTGCAATTCCCCCCACTCGAAATCCTGCCCTTTTCTGAGCAACTTGGTGAAAGCAGAGGTGATTGATGCCAACCCGGGGATAAATCTTCGGATGTACGAAACTTTCCCCAAGAAGCTCTTTAACTCCTTTACCGTTCTTGGAGGTTTCATGGTCGCAATGGTCGTGGCTTTGGCTGGGTCCACATCTATTCCCTTGCTATGAACTAAGAAGCCTAGGAACTTCCCAGAGGACACTCCGAATGCGCATTTGAGAGGGTTCATTCTCAGTTTGAAGGCTCTGGACCTCTCGAATACTCTTCTCAATACTTGGAAGTGTTCTTCTCTTTTCCTTGACTTTACTACTATGTCGTCTACGTAATCCTCCAGCTCACAATGCATCATGTCATGAAATATGGCCGTCATTGCTCTCTGATAAGTGGCACCCGCATTTTTCAACCTGAAGGGCATTACAGTGTAATAAAAGTTGCCCATAGGTGTTCTGAAAGCGGTTTTCTCTGCATCTTTTGGAGCCATCCTAATTTGGTTATACCCGCTGAAACCATCCATAAATGAAAACATGGCACTGCCTGCCGCAGAATCTATTAGCAAGTCCATGTTTGGCAAAGGAAACTCATCCTTTGGACAAGCCTTGTTGAGATTTCTGAAATCTACACAACATCTTATCTGGCCGTTCTTCTTCTTCACGGGCACGATGTTGGACAACCATCGGGGGTGTTAGATAGGTTTGATGAATCCTGCGGCAAGCAATTTCTGTACTTCTTCGATTATTTGCCCTTCTATTTTCATGTGGAATGTCCTGGCGGGCTGGGCTATTGGCCTGGCCTCTGGGTCTACATTCAACGTGTGTGCAACTAGCCCAGGGTCTAACCCCGGCATTTCACTGTATTCCCATGCGAAGACGTCCCTGAATTCTTTCAAGAGCAACATCAGCTCTGTTTTTTCCCTCTCTGTCAGGTTTGCGCTAATTAAGATAGGTCTTGGTCCTTGTGAAACAGATCCCAAGTCAACCTCCTCCATTTCTTCTTTTGCTGCAACCTGTGCTTCTTTTTCTGTCACAACTTTCTCATTCTCTTTTTCAATACTTTCTTCTTCTGGCTTCTCTTGAGCCATGCAACAACCCGAGTCCTCGTGCTGCCGTTCAAGGGTGGGGCCCTTTTGCATTTCACTCGTGGGCCCCGCTCCCCTTTATAACTTACACACAATCCTGCCGTCAGGACCTCGGATCTTGACGCAGTGAGGTGTATCCTCTGAGTTTGAGGTTGGCGCTTCCTTCCTCTTCCTTTTTCTGGCCAGCAACTCCCTTAGGTCGGGCTCGGGATCGTCCTGGATGTCTCTCCATTTAGGCACGAAGGTACCTCATGGCCTTGACACTGAATTTTCCCCGGATGGCGCCCATTGATCGTAGAACATGGTTTCTACTAGGTGAGCTTTTGCCTGCTCAAATGGTGAGTGATTTGCTGCTATGCGCACCATCGCCGTTCGTCCATCCTTTCACACATTGGTGGTATGTGGATGGAACTAATCTGTGTTTATGTAACCATGGTTGTCCCAAGAGTACGTGGTACGATACTTCCGTTTTTGCCATGTGGAACGGAGCTAGAGAAGCTATGGGTCCCACTTTTAACCACAATTGGATATGGCCTGCGGTGTACTCCCCTCTCCCACCGAATCCTGTCACTTCCATTGGACACCCTTGGATCTTCCTTTCTGAAATTCCTGCTGCCTGCAGAGTACTCAATGGAATAAGATTCATTGAAGCACCTGTATCTACTAAAGCTCTCTTTATGGGGATTTGATTTATGGATGCCGTCAAGAACAAAGGTCTCCTATGGTCTGGATACCCCACTTCCATATCTTCATCACTGAAGGTGATTTCAGTTGACTCTTGCAAGAGAGCCCTTTCATTTGATATTTCTACCGACAGGCATTCTACTCCTGCACCAGAGGCGATGCTCACCAGGGCGTCTGTGGCTACCTTTCTTTCCTTTGTTGAGAGTCCCAACTGATCAAACAAATTTCTGAACTTGGAACTCTGTTGTAGAGTGGTAATGGCCGCCGCAGGCAAAGCCATGTTTTCTTCTTCATCTTCTCCTAGGTCAGCACAAATTACTACTGCTGCTACACCCTTCCCTTTATGGTTCGGGAGTGGGTTTCTTTGGACTTCTTGTTAGGACAATTCTAGAGTTCCTTCCTTTATCCTGTGGTGCACTAGTCTGCGAAGTGCCCAACACTCTGCGGTGGCATGTTGGACATAGTTGTGTAATCGACAAAAACGTGGGTCCCTCCTTTCTTCCTCGGTGGGCTCCTTAGCAACCTGGTTAGGTTTGAAAACGCCATCCGCTATCCATTTGTCTAGCAGTACGTCTAGCTCCTTCGCGGTGCATGGTATTGGCGGGGGAGTATCGTATTCTTTCCCTTTAGTTTTGCTTCTCCGCTCACTGGTGGATACCGCCATGGCTTACGGGGCATTTCTTTTGTCCATGGTTGGCTTCACGGATTGGGCAGTTTTTCTTGCCTTTTGTAATAGCTGTGCGAAGTGGGAGATTTCAAGGTTTTCAAGGACTGCCCTGTGTTTCCTGATCATATTCATCATACACATCTCCACCAGCGTCCTTTCCTCACAGTGGTCATAGCAGTCGAGTGCTATGTCCCTAAATCTCTTGATGTACTCCATCAAGTCTTCACCATTTCTTTGTTTAAACACTTGCAACATTGCAAGCATCACCGTTTCTTCTCCGTGGAAGTACTTGGTACAAAATACATCCACCATATCATCCTATGTTGGGATCGATCCTAGCTTCAAGCCAATGTACCAAGTATAAGCCTGGTCACACAATGACTTAGAAAACTCTCAAAGACACAAGTTCTCGTCTGCGGCATAAGGGCCAAGTGTATCAATGAACTTGCTTATGTGCTCAACAGCACTTCCCTTTCTGCCGTCATATTGTGCAAATACTCGCGGGTCATACCTCTCGAGGTATGGTTTACTGAGCACCCTTAGAGGGTATGGGGGTCTACGTGCGTAGAATCTCTCCTTTGGCCCTCTGGCTCTCTCTTGCTCTAGGAGAGTTGCTACTTCTGCCATAGTAATAAAACGTTGATCCGGATTCTGTGGGACACCACCTACTAGTGTCTCTTCTGCCCCGTGTTCTGGATCATGCTGACTTCCTTTTTCTTTTGTCCTATCCGTCTTTAGTTGACGAATTTCTTCCATCATTTGCTGTTGTGAGTGCTGTAAGGCCTGCAATACTTCAATGAAGGTGTTGGGATTGTCTGTGGGGATCCTCGGAGGAGGTTGGGGTCCAGCCTCCATCTCGTTAGCACCTTCTGCTTGATTAGGCTGGGGTTGGCGGGGCGTTGTAGGCCTAGACTCTACTTGTGAGGGTACAGCACTCATGTTGCGCGTAGTTCTGGACTTTGGAGGCATCTGTTTGCGAGGGCTCTTATCCCTGAACTATTTCTTAACTCCCCAGTGAAGTCGCCAATTTAATGTTGGGCCTTTTTTTGCTATGTTGGGTCGGGCTGGCCCTTCGTGAATGTAGGCCCAAGTGTTCTAGGTTGCAGGAGTCGAGACCGGGCAAACTGGAACTCAACTTGGCCGGTTTGTGCGCGAACTATGCCTCGTCTGCCAGGAGGGTACTTACCGCAGACTGGGTTGTTCCAACGAAGAGCTTGCGGCAGGCAGATATAATTGATAAAGCAAACTCATGTGTTCTGGAATGACCAGATAGTTCTTCTAATAAGAAATGACCAAACTACAATAACATTGAGCAATTTTTTGACAAATAAATAGTAAGGGCAAATGGTGAGCGAAGATTTAATCCACAGTTTATGTAAATAAATTCAGTTTGGCCCGCAGGAGTAAGGCCAAAGAGAAAGAACGCCCCTTCTCAACGCAATTAACCTCCGAGGAAAGGAAAACAGGATTCCTGCCGCAGAAGTTAATAGGTTTGAGGGAGGCGGACTTGAATGGACGCTTCTCAAAACAACTGTAGAAGAGAGCAGGGATTCGAGAGGGAGAGAAGGGAAGGGGCCTATCGGTGCATGCCACTCTCACTTGCTCCGTTTTTTCTCTCTTTCTCTCTTTCTTTTCTAGTCCTTTCTTAGTAATTTCCACTTTGGTCATTTTTTAATGTTATCCTCCTCTGTTTTTCTAAGCAAGTTACAGAGTATTCACCTTTTTTTTTAAGTTGCGTTGTATTGCTCTCGTGCCTCCTCTTGTTTTTACACATGGCAGAGGTGCCCTTTTATAGAGCCTGCCGAGATCGATTCTTTACTATTCTACCCTTTAACCGTTTTCCGTCTGGCCTGGGCGCACTCGCAGACCCTTACTGCTGTCTGCGAGCCCCTCTGTCACAGACACAGACAACGTTTTGTCTATTAGTCCGCCGCGGCACCTTGTCTTGCCGCGGTCATGTTTCTCTCTCTTATCCCTCATGGCATGCACCTATTGGTCCCCACTCAGCCTTGCCTCTTTTGGGTGATATGCCATCCCAGCAGGACGTATTCCCCAAAAGAGTCTGAGCAAGGACCTCAAAACAGGTCTTCCTTTCTCCCCACCTCCAAACCATGCCCTCTTACCTCTGACCCATGACCCTACCATGTCCTGTATTGGCTGGGTACAGGCTGGTGGTGTCTAAGCCTTGCGCGTGGTTTATGTCTGAAGGCTGCCTGCTGTTCATGCATCTGCCGTGGGCTGGAGACGTTGCTTGCATCGCCTGCTGTCCGTTTCTGGCTTCCCGCGTGTTGCTGCTCTGATTTCCTGTCCCCATAGGGCCTGGGCTTTGCTGAGTACTGGGCCTTGTGTTCTTTTCAACCCAATTCTTTTCCCATCGTGTTATTTGGCCTTTCCTGTCATGGCAATTTGTTCCTGCTAGGCCTTTTTTCAGGCCTGCCATTCCTTTCTTTCCCCTAGTGGCTTAATGTGGCCACTGGTGTTCTTACTCGTGGGCTCTAATGTCCCTCTCTTTTCACTAGGGCTTATCCGGCCCATTTACTTCTTTTGGATTTCCTTGGTCCATTTACTAACTTTGTATCCCATGGACATTTACTAACTCAATTGGGCTTCCTCGGCCCAATTTCCTCATTCTCATCCTTGGGGTTCATGGGCTTGCCATTATCCCCTACTTTCTTTGTTTACATTGCCTTGGGCCTGCCGCAGCCCATTCTTGCTTTTTCATAACATACATTGCCCATGGGTGTCATTTCTTTCTTTCCGGGCCCTTTGGGCCCATTTACTTCCTCAAGACCCATTTATTCATGTTATGAGCCTGTGTCCTACCTTTTCTGCCGCTTGGGCCTAACAGTCTTATTCCATGCCTGCCACTCTTATTGCCTGCTTCGCTGGGTTGGGCTGGCTTTATAGAAATGACCCTCAACAAGGTCAACCCATATAGCTAAATACTAATGGCTCGACACGACACGAACTCGATTCGCAAACACGAATTGTCACCCCTACTTGCTCATGCCATTATACTATTCTTTGACCGATTACAGTAATAAATAAAAAAATCATATATCCTTATATACATTCATTTCTTTCTATTTAAACAAAATTTATTTTATTTTCATTTCTTTCAATTTAAAAAAATTTGTTTTATTTGTTTTTTTTTTTTTTTGAGAATCAAGACAATAAAATATTATTAGCTTAAGCCACTCAAATCAGCCATGTAAACAAAGTTAAGATCTGGTGGTATTTCTTCCATCCAGATTGACAAATCAGGAGTAGAGGATGCTCGTCGAGCTAATGCATGTGCCAAACTATTACAATGTCTCCTAACATGAGATAAACTAATCAATGAGAACCGAGCCATGAGCATATGAATGTCTGCAAGTAAGTGACCATAGTGAGCCAGAGAATTGCCACCCTTCGCCAAAGATTTGATCAACACTTCAGAGTCCCCTTCAAGAGTGATGTTGTCGAAGCCGAGTTCAAGTGTAAGCTCCAATGCTTTCCATGCTGCCAAGACTTCCACCTCTATAACTGATCCAGGAAGAGGTATTTGCTGAGTAAGAGAAGCCATGATCAGTCCATGGTCATTACGGATCACAACGCCCAAACCAGCAAGTCCCTGTTCAGCAAAAATTGCACCATCGAAGTTGACTTTATAAGCATCTTGAACCGGTGCCTGCCAAGCTGCTACCTGATGGGGTTGAGGTTGTTGAAAGCTAATGTTGCAAGAAGCTCGCTCCAGGATTCGGTCTTGAGCAAATTCAACCACCTGACCAAGTGAGAGTGCAGGCTTGCCCAAGTGCAAATTATTCCTCCTGTTCCAAAGTGTCCATAGCACAGCCGCAAAAAGATCGGGCTCCTTATTACCTGCAAAAATGAGTTCAAAAATATCAGTGAAAGAGGAGCACGCTTGAAGCGTGCTGTGATTCCATTGAGTTCGAGACCTCCAAACGGGTTGCAAAGCTGGGCAAAGGAACAATGCATGAACCACATCCTCCTGCTGCAATTTGCAAACATCACAGTAGCCCTCAGTAATGACCTTTCTGCGGATCAGATTAGTCTTGGTTGGCAATGAATCCTTACAAGCCTTCCAAGCCAGGTGCTTGACTTTATTTGGAACTTGAAGTCCCCAAATTTTCTTCCAAAGAGGAGCCTTTCGAATCACCTCTTCCCACTTGTTGGAAAAAAATTGTAAACATGAGTAACTGAACCATTTAAGCCAAAAAAAATCAAGGAGACATAAATTTTGATTCTTGAAGGAAAGATGCTAATATGAAATTATAGAATTAAATTAATCCTCATTGTAGTTAAACTTGAAAAACATACACAAAAACAGTTTAGAAGCAGAAAAGTCTTCCTTACCTGTGGAATTGGAAGAATAGCAAGAATATCCATTAAGAAGTAAGATAACAAGTATCTCTTTGCTATTGACCAAGCATCTTTAACTGTCACATTTCGTGCAAGTTTCACAGGGCAAAGAAATTGCAAAGTGATATTCAAGACATAAATTATATCGGTGACTGATCGCAAACAAATAGCTGTGATCTTTAATTTATTATCCAATGCTAGACACTTGTTGTCTTCATTGATCACAGGAAGATAAAAGAACAAAGGATCCACTGATACTGCAATTGTACACGACACAACAAACATCATATTCCACATTTGGAGGTACTTTCCATCTGGATTCAGATTCTGAAGAATTGTCTTTCTCGTTGTTCCTTTTTTCCCTAGATCAACTCCATCATCCTTGGCAACTTGCTTCTCAATATCCTGAGTCCTGCACAGAACAAACAAAGAATCGATCTTGAAGCATACAAAATATACCCATCAATTTGAAAGTAGAAACATCAAATGTGCCACTGAAGTTATAGATAGAATCACAGAACACCCCAAAACATAACTTTTTTTTTTCTTTCATTCTTTTTAATGCATTTAAAAACTATTAAAGAAAAAAAAAATTAAAGTTATTATCAATTTTATTATAAAAGACTTATAATTTGACATGATAATTAATGTGATCGAAATCATCTCAAAAATATATTTAATAAATTTTTAAATTTTATTATTATTATTATTATTATTATTTATGTTTAAAAATTGATATGTTACTTTCTAAAACTTTTATTTTTTGAGAATCAAGACAATAAAATATTATTAGCTTAGGCCACTCAAATCAGCCATGTAAACAGAGTTAAGATCTGGTGGTATTTCTTCCATCCAGATTGACAATTCAGGAGTAGAGGATGCTCGTCGAGCTAATGCATGTGCCAAACTATTACAATGTCTCCTAACATGAGATAAACTAATCAATGAGAACTGAGCCATGAGCATATGAATGTCTGCAAGTAAGTGACCATAGTGAGCCAGAGAATTGCCACCCTTCGCCAAAGATTTGATCAGAACTTTAGAGTCCCCTTCAAAAGTGATGTTGTCAAAGCCGAGTTCAAGTGTAAGCTCCAATGCTTTCCGTGCTACCAAGACTTCCACCTCTATAACTGAACCGGGAAGAGGTATTTGCTGAGTAAGAGAAGCCATGATCAGTCCATGGTCATTACGGATCACAATGCCCAAACCAGCAAGTCCCTGTTCAGCAAAAATCGCACCATCGAAGTTGACTTTATAAGCATCTTGAACTGGTGCCTGCCAAGCTGCTACCTGATGGGGTCGAGGTTGTTGAAAGCTAATGTTGCAAGAAGCTCGCTCCAGGATTCGGTCTTGAGCAAATTCAACCACCTGACCAAGTGAGAGTGCAGGCTTGCCCAAGCGCAAATTATTCCTCCTATTCCAAAGTGTCCATAGCACAACAGCAAAAAGATCGGGCTCCTTATTACCTGCAAAAATAAGTTCAAAAATATCAGTGAAAGAGGAGCACGCTTGAAGCGTGCTGTGATTCCATTGAGTTCGAGACCTCCAAACGGGTTGCAAAGCTGGGCAAAGGAATAATGCATGAACCACATCCTCCTGCTGCAATTTGCAAACATCATAGTAGCCCTCAGTAATGACCCTTCTGCGGATCAGATTAGTCTTGGTTGGCAATGAATCCTTACAAGCCTTCCAAGCCAGGTGCTTGACTTTATTTGGAACTTGAAGTCCCCAAATTTTCTTCCAAAGAGGCGTGAGCACCGAATTGTCTGAAGGTCCAGGCAGGCCATGTTGCTGTTGCTCATGAAGATATCTGTACCCGGATTTGACAGAATAGACTCCATCGGGGTTAAAAGGCCAAATGAGGACATCATATTGTATGGATCGGCAAAGGGGCATATTTTTAATAAGGGCTGCTTCAAAGTCATAGAACAAATTATCAATGACATTCACCTTCCACTCCTTAGTGTCCTGATTAATTAAATCAGCCACCAACCTTACTCCCCTCCCTTCAGCCCGTGGTGATAAAACCTTAGGGTGATATGAGTTGGGCAGCCAATTCTCACCCCAAATAGGAATAGACCTGCCTGATCCAATCCTCCATTTTGCTCCTCGTTTGATCACATTCCTACCCTTCATAATACTCTTCCAAGCATACGAAGAGTTGGCAGGAATTTTGGCCTCCATAACTGAGGTATTAGGGAAGAATTTTGCCTTGAACACACGGTAAAATAAAGATGACTTGTCATGGAGCAAACGCCAAGTTTGTTTGGCCAAGAGCGCATCATTGAATAGAGACAAATCTTTGAACCCCATACCTCCCTGCGTCTTAGGCTTACAAAGTTCCGACCACTTCACCCAATGAATCTTTCTATTATCACCTCTTTGCCCCCAGTAAAATCTACAAATCATGCTCTCAAGTTCATGACAAAGTGAGGTAGGAAGTTTGAAGCATGCCATGGTATAAGTTGGGAGGGATTGCGCCACCGCCTTAATTAGTATCTCTCGACCCGCCTGACTGAGTAACTTACCCTCCCACCCCTGAATCCTCTTCCATACTTGCTGTTTGATGTAGGTGAAACTTTCCTTTTTATTACGGCCAACTAATGAAGGAAGTCCAAGATATTTCTCATAGTGCTGAACAACATTAACACCCAACAAGTTTTGAATCGTTGTTTGAGTGTTCGCATTGGTGGATTTACTGAAGAAAATAGTGGTCTTGGTACGGTTGATTTGCTGCCCAGAAGCTCTCTCATACGTAGCCAACACTTCAAGTAAGCTCTAACATTCCTCTTCTCTAGCTCTGCAGAAAATTAGACTATCATCGGCAAAAAATAGGTGAGTGATTCTAGGTCCATTCCGGCAAAGAGAGACACCCCGAATGTCACCATTGTGGGCTGCCTTACTAATTAAACCATGAAGACCTTCAGTACACATGAGGAAAAAATAGGGGGACAGTGGGTCTCCCTGGCGCAAACCACGTGATGGAGTGATATGCCCATGGGGCTCCCCATTAATTAGCACCGAGTAAGAGGCTGTAGTGATACACATCATCATCAATTTTATCCACCTAGAATGGAAACCCATCTTACTGATTAACCTCATCCTCCAGTAATCTCATACGGCTTGAGTCTCCAGATCGGATAGCATATTTCTCAGCTGCTTTCAGCTGTTTACGAGCGGATTCCAATTGTTTCTTGACACTACCAAAGGATTTTTTTACTCCATTTTGTCAAAGCAGCCCCACATGACTCCAGCTTCCTTAGAACACGGGTATCCCATGGTGCAGTGGAGTTCATACTCCACACAGCCTCCACAGTGTCACTGCAACCCTTGTCAGTCAACCACATTTGTTCAAAGCGGAAGGGTTTCTGAAAATTGCAATACATATGCTCCGGTGAGATCCATAATGCCTTATGGTCTGATGATGTAACATCTAAATGGTGCACCTTTGTACCTGCAAACATTGAGAACCACTCATTAGTAGCAACTGCTTGGTCTAATCTTTCCCAAATAGTAAAATTGGGATAGTGTTTGTGCCAAGTGAATGGGAAACCAACAAAATCAAGGTCCATAAATCCACACTCATCAAGAATATCTCTAAAAGCCTGCATTTGATGGTGAGGCCGAGAACGCCCACCTTGCTTCTTCGATTGCTGTATGATTTCATTAAAGTCCCCAGCACACAACCAAGGTAAAGACCCATGGTTTTTTAGAGCTCGTAGCTTGGACCATGCTTCATGTCTTTTAGTGGTATCCGGTTCTCCATAAAACCCAGTGAACCTCCAGGCATTCTCCTTACCCTTATTGATGATAGTATCAATATAATTCTTTGAATATTTCTCAACTTCCAAGGGGAATCCTCTTTCCACAAAATGGCCAACCCTCCCGCCTCATTACAACGAGGAACTACAAAAAGATTTTTAAATTGAATACGTCTTTGAACCTGTTCTAGCCTTGCTTTATCTGCCCATGTCTCGGCTAAAAACACAACAGAGGGATCTTTAGCCCACACAAAATCTGCAAGCTGATCTTCTGTACGCAGGTTCCCAAGCCCGCGACAGTTCCAAACTAAGAGACTCATGGCTTCTGGCAGGGATGGTAACCAGCTCCCGCCAATATCTGTTCATTGTCTTCCACAACTTGTGAAACCGCATGACGTTTACTTGGTAACACAGGCTGATCCTCATTTAGAGCACGTTTACTGCCACTGATTGGGCTCAAATTGGGTGTGTGTGCAACAGCGGCTCTAAAAATTCTTTTCCAAGATGAGGTGTGACTCGGGTGGGGAGAGGAATTTGGGTTGGTTGGGAAATTTGGGTTAGAAGTATGGGTGGAATTTGTGAGTGGGGGGTCAGACGGTATTGTGATCAGGTTTGGGGTGTCATCAACATCTTGGGAATGGTGGTGTGGAGAGGTAGGTTGAGATGGCAAACGGTATTGTGAGGTATGTGGGATAGGTGTAACATGTATGGGATTGTCAAATTTCATCAATTCTTGGTCTATGGCTTCTAATTGTTTATCAAAGGTTAAATTTGAGTTGAAAACAGGTCCTGGGTTCGTGTATAAGTGTGTAGGGCTAGCTGTATCCTTTTCTACATGGACAGGGTCAGTTGACATAGAAATAGAATGAGACTTGTTTTGGAAAGAATCAGCCTTGACCGAATCAGAATAGAAGTTACCATATTGGCCTTGTAACCTTTCAGAGGTCGGTGTGCTTGGTGTAACCCTAGCCGCCATTGGGTTTCCTGTTTCATCGGACAGCCGTTGGCCGTCGCGTTCTGCCTTCATCTTCGAGTAAAAACCCGGCACCTCAACTACTGAATTACGAGCTCCCAACCATGGTGAAGCTTTCAGCCATGCCCCATATTCCTTATCTGCATCAGTAAGTGATCCTTCGCTCTCAATCCAACGATCACAATCACAGTCATTGTGTGTGAGACGTCCACACCAATAGCAAAGGTTGGGTAATCTCTCATATTTGAAGGAGACACAAAGTTCTCTACTGTCATCAAGTGTAACCACCCTCCCACGGCAAAGTGGCTGTGAAATATCCACCATAACTCGAACTCGCATGAAACCTCCACATTCTTCAGTCTTCACGTCTGGTAGCTTCAAAATCTGCCCAGTAGGTTCACACAATGTTTCTGCCACTGCCGTAGTCATAAACTTCACTGGAAGACCGTGTAATTGAATCCAGAACGGGGTGCTATTGAAGTCCAAGTCCTCAATTTTACTAACCCCATCATATTTTTGCAAAATCATCAAGTGTTTGTCAAAACTACATGGGGCGTTTGCAAGGATAGTATTGACCTCTGTTTCACTGTCAAAAGTAAAGAGCATGATATGGTTTCCCAAGTTCTTTATTTTGAATCCTCATATGGACCTCCATATAGGCGTAAAGGTGGCTGCAACGGCCTCAAGGTTAAGTGCCCTCTTGGTGAGGAACTTGGCAGCGATAATGGAAACAGAGGCAGCCATCTCCTCTTGTAATCGAACCTTGGGACCTTCCCTCTGGGATATGTTGAGGCCGGACCACTGCTTGGTGAGATCATCCATGGAGAAGTTGTTTTATTTCCTACAACCCGTGGAAAGAAAAGAAAGAACAAAAGCCCTAGGGTAACTGTATTACTCTAAGGGTACAGCAAACTCTTCCAGGAAGAGACGACGATTCTACAGCCTAGGAGAAGATGGAGTTCCCACCTTTCACTAGCGATAGAGAAACTTTAGATGATGATCCCTATATGTGATAAAATTTGTTTTATTTTAATTGCAAGAAGAATGGTAGACCCGTAATTAGTTAATACACGTAACACGCGTATATATCGTATACGTCCGTAATCAATAAACAAAAACTCGCGTCACCCGTCATATTTGCAATGTTATGAACTTTACGCGTTATTTTGAGATTGAAAGTACAGTAAGCCTTTATAACAGAAGATGTAAGTATCGGTTTGTCTAATATGGCTTGATAAAAGATAGAGTTTGTATTTTAGAAATAAATAAATGATAGAGCTTGTTAAAAGGTAAAACTTATCCAATGAAAACTAATGGCTTTTGGCATCAAAAGTCAAACACTATATATAAAATATTTAAAAACTCTTCAAAGCTATAGGGGTTACTTATTACAACCTTTACTTCTTGATCGATTACAAGTTTACAATCTTACCTATGCAAATCAATAATAGGTTTTGCTACTTATTGAATGAAAGTTTTGTTCAATGAAAGTTCTGTTGTGGTTTTTCTTTTAAATGTATTCCAATCAAACCTTTACTATATTTATTTGATCCTGAATTTTTTTTTTAATAATCTATTTTATTAAAATGGAAAACTCAAAAATAGAAATAAAAGCTTGCCAAAATAACCATTTTTAGTTCTTAAAAAAATATAGAAATATTACAAATTTTAGTATAAAAACTGTATAAGTTAATGTGATATTGAATTCAGTTAATGTCACTTCAATGGGTCATTCTATGGTACCCACTATTTTTTTAGTGGGTATCGAACCCCCTTTAAATCCTAACCATATATTTTACATATCTTAATCTTGACCATTTATTTATTTTTAATGAAAACTAGTTACCAAATAAGCAGGTAATGTGTAAAACCAAAAACACATCAAAAAACAAACAATGGAGTCTTTTTTTTCTCGCGTTCATCTCTCCCAAGCTAAAAACCTAGCAAGAGTTCTTCTTCTTCTTTCACCGATGGCCCAAGAGAGAGAAGGAATCAGCATTCTCTCCTTCAAGAACTCTTTCAAACCTGACGACTCAGATTCTATCTCCACCCTCAAGTGGATCTCTGTCACTGACCTGTGACTGTGAGCTTTCTTCAATGCTTTTTACTCCTAGTTTTTTTTTAGTCATATGATCTTATCAATTTGTGTTTGATATTGGGTCTTTCTTTTCTTTTTCTTTTTTTTTTCTTTTTTTTTAATCCTAAAATTCCTAATCTCTACATGTTTGACGGGCCTTAGATATTCAAATCCTTGCAAAATCTTGGGTCTTTTGCTTTTAAAATTTCAATCTCGCCACCTCTGTTTCAAAATCCTCTTATCCATGGCATAGTTCCAATTCGATGCTGGAACCAACCAAAGTCAGAGTGTGAAGCCAATAAAGTTAAACTTAACTCCTAACGAGTAAGCAGAGGTAGAGCAAACAACATTTGCTTCAACCTTGGCAGCTAGGAAAGAGGCTACAGTGATCGAGTTCTGCTCACCAAAATGTAGGTTTTGCAATTCATTAGTTGATTTTGTTTTAGAGGTGGAGGGTAGAATCTTAGATTGGCTTAACATTGTTGATAATGAATATTTTCACCATCCAGAATGTTTTTCTAACGCCCTAGAATTTTTGGTTACCAAAAGTATCATAAGCTCACTAAAAGAGTTTTCGATCACCAAAAGCATCGTCATCATATCCACCCATCGGATCATGACCATGCCGATCGACTCCGTCATCAGGGATCTGTCACGCATCCTCTTGACCCATCGAATCATGATCATACCAATCGACTTCATCATTAAGGATCTATCACACATCCTCCTGGCCCATCAGATTGTTCCCATGCCGATCCACTCCATCATCAAGGATATGTCAAGGGATGTCATGCATCTTCCTAACCCATCGGATCATTCCCCACTTAGCCACCTCATAAAAAGTAGCCACCTTCTCTATTGATTGAAGAGGCCGACGAAGCCCACACTGACCATCGGTCAACCCATGAAGTTGATGAAGCCCATTGGGTTTGTGCCCATGACGATTCGTCATGAGGCATTGACATGCCTTGTGCTCGTTGGGAACAATGTAAACCGACGATCCAATACCCATCCTGATGGGTCACGGCCCATCCCGATGAAGCACAGTTCCAGGGCTCCACGTGGCATTTGTGTGCTCCCCACTCACATGCCTCTACATGGAAATAACTTGCACACTACGTCCAAAGACTCTACTGATGAGGATAGTTTTTGATTGATTGACACAGGGTGCTAAACCTTCCTCATCTAATCAATCGGCCTTACACCTAAACTAATCCCAAAGGGATGACCGACTCCATGGGCCGTCTGATCTAGGTTGACAATCCAAACCCAATCCCGACGACCCATCACCTTAAGGTTTCCTATGGAACTTGCGTGGGGTCCACTCATATGTTCATACATGGAAATTACTTGTGCATCACGACTGAAGATCCTGTCGCACAATCAAATCTCCTATATACGGGAAGGTGATCCCAAGTATCTTGGGACCCTTCTCTTTATAAGGAAATTCCCTCATATCAAGGGCTTCGAGTTAGCCCTCCACTACTATAGAAACAACAAACCATAATCCTTTTGAGGTACGTGAATTCTCCCTACCTCTTGCACTCTTGAGTTCTTAGAGATTCTTCTATTAGTAACTTAACCGTCGGAGGATCTTTGGCCAATGCTCCACCGGTGCTCTCTGATTAGTTATTCTCTTTTGTTCTTCAGGTACACCCATTGGCACATTTGTGAATGATCAACTCACTAACGATTTTTGTGCATCATTAGTTGGCACCATCTGTGGAAAACGAGTGGTAAGCCATATCACCGTTTCAAGGAGAAAGAGTTATGATCCTGACACAATCAATGGCCACCACCAACCAAGAGACTGGGAACCCGCCCAATGCATTGGTGAGGCAGGTGCAAAGCCTCGCTGCAGTAGTTGAACAGCTTACTCAGCAGAACCACGAGTTGAAATGATAGTTGGAGCTGCGAAATGATTAAGAGCCAAATGATCAGAATGATGGATAGGATAGGGACGAACGCGACAACAATCTTCCCCCGACAAACGATCACCAAGAAAGGGACAACCAAGAGGAAATCAATGTCGTCAATAGACAGGACCAGCAGGATACTAATCATCCCTCCAAGCTAGAAGTTGACGCGTTGCGCATGTTGCAAGAGATGTAGACGATGAAAAAGAAGATGGATATGATGATGAATGCCCTGAAGGGTTGGGTGTCTACTAGCTTGGATGAACTAGTCCATCGTACCAATTCTCCCTTCACTACACAAGTCACATCCTTCCCTCTTTCAGCCAAGTTCAAAATGCCACAAGTGAAAGCATATGATGGGTCGAAGGACCTCTTGACCACCTGGAATCGTACAAAACTTTCTTGCATTTGAAAGGGGTCCCTGACAAGATCATGTGCAGAGCTTTTCCCACCACACTCAAAGGACCAGCAAAAGTATGGTTCAGCAAGATAGCCCCTAACTTTGTCTCAACCGTTAAGGAGCTGAGTGGACTCTTTGTCACGCATTTCATTAAAGGATAACGGTATAAGAGATCCTTTGCAAGCCTCCTAAACACCGAGCAGCAGGATGACAAGAGCTTGAGATCGTATGTCACTTGATTTAACAAAAAGGCACTATTGATCAACGAAGCAAACGACAAGGTTCTAGTCACAGCTTTTACCAATGGACTCCAATCAGGAGAATTCCTATTCTCTGTTTATAAGAATGATCCAAAGACCATGGCCGACATGTTGTACCGAGCCATAAAGTATATGAATGCTAAAGATGCCATGATTGCTGAAAGGGGCAGACCAAAGAAGAGAGGGAAGCATGATGATCCCTATTCAGAGCAAATCAGAAGATACTATCAATAGTGCATCGACTACAACTTATGTTATCGCTTTTCTTTAAGTTTTTGTTTAAATTATTGACTGACCAGTTCCTCGACTGATCAAGCACTGCAAACTATCTGCATTTTATTTGGTTTACTTTTGAATGGAATTATTCTTGAAAAAATTTTCTACAACGAAGAAAAGTTCATACAAAACTAAGTCTTACTTATAGGATGGACCAACGATCAAGGATGCCAACGGGCACCTAGTCCTCATAAAAAACTAAATCCTACCTATGGGATGGACCGAAGATTAAGGACATTGACAGGCATATGATCCTCATGAAAAACTAAGTCCTACCTACATGATGGGGCACCTCATCCTCGTCAAAAACTAAGTCCTACCTACGGTGGACAAACGACCAAAATTGCCTATGGGTGGACTGTCCAACGTAAAGTCATCCCCAAGAGGGAAGGACAATGATCAAAGTCGCCTATGGGTCGACAAACGACCGAAGTTGCCTACAAGTGGATGGTGCAACGTAAAGTCATCCCCAAGTGGGAAGGACAACGACTCTTGGAAAGGACAATGACCAAAGTTGCCTACAGATGGATAGACAACCAAAGTCGCCTACAGGTGGATGGTCCAATGTGAAGCCATCCCCAAAAGAGAAGGACAATGACCAAAGTCGCCTACGAGTGGATGGATGACCAAAGTCACCTACGGGTGGATGATCCAATGTAATATCATCCCCAAGAGGGAAGGACAATGACCAAAGTCGCCTATAGGTGGACAGAAAAATCAAGCCAACTACAAGTGCCTTGGTAAAAAATCTAAGTCTTCCAACCTGCAGGAGGATGGACAAACCAAGCCAACCACAAGTGCCTTAGTAAAAAATCTAAGTTTTCCAACCTATAGGAGGATGGACACACCGAGCCACTCATGAGTGCCTTGGTCAACAATTTAAGTCGCCCTACATATAGGTGGACATACAAACCAAGCCACTCATGAGTGCCTTAGTAAAACATTTAAGTCATCCTACCTATGAGTGGATAGACAAACTGAGCCACTCATGACTGCCTTGGTTAACAATTTAAGTCGTCCTACCTACGAGTGGACATATGAACCAAGCCACTCACAAGTGCCTTGGTAAAAAAATTTAAGTCATCCTACTTATAGATGGATGGACAAACTGAACCATTCATGAGAGCCTTAGTCAAAAATTTAAGTCGTCTTACCTACGAGTGGACATACGAACCAAGCCACTCACGAGTCCCTTGGTAAAAAAAATTTAAGTCATCCTACCTATGGGTGGATAGACAAACTGAGCCACGCATGAGTGCCTTGGTCAAAAATCTAAGTCTTCCTACCTACGGGAGGATGGACGAACCAAGCCACCCATGAATGTCTTGGTCAAAAATATAATTCTTCCTACCTACAGCAGGACAGACAAACCAAACCACTCACGAGTGCCTTGATAAAAAATTTAAGTCGTCCGACCTATAAGTGGATAAACGAACCAAGCCACCCACGAGTGGCTTAATGAAAATTCTAAGTCTTCCTACCAACGAGTGGAGGGACGAACCAAGCCATCCACGAGTTCCTTGGTAAAAAATTTAAGTCTTCTTACCCATGGATCGAGAGACAAACCAAGCCACTCATGACTGCCTTGGTGAAAATTCTAAGTCTTTCTACCAATGGGTGGAGGGACAAACCAAGCCACCCATGAGTGCCTTGGTGAAAGATCTAAGTCTTCCTACCTACGAGACAAGGGAGGAACCAAGCCACCTACAAGTGCCTTGGTAAAAAAGATCTAAGTCTTCCTATCTATAGGCAGAATTGTCAAAACGTGAATCGTATCGTGAATCGATTTTTTATTTTTTCGTATCGTGTATTGTAAGATACACAAACACTTAATGAAATTTATAAAAAATTATAGATATACATATATAAAGGGTATATTCATTATAAATTTTTAATATATTCAACTAATGACTAATTTATTCAATATGTAATAATATTTAACAAGCTAACTAAATAAATCAAACTAGCATGTGCTTATAAGATACATATACAAATTGCTTAATTCAAGTGATAATATATTACAAATGACCCAAAAATAATAATTTATTTTCATTATATTGGTTAATCAACTTTATCTAAGTCAATGCTATCATCATGTTTATCATTTTACAAACTTATTTTTATATTAAAATTTTCTTCATCATCATTAACATTTACTATCTCTTCTTATTCTTTTTATTTTAATAATTTTTTTAAAAATTTCTTGACATTCTAGTTTCTTGGACTTATAACAATATTGAAAAAAATAAAAAAAAATAATTATATTATCAACTAATAGCTTATTTATAGTATAGAAAATAAATTCGTAAATGTTAAAGTGAAGTGTAAGTGTTGTGTAGTCCAAATTTTGTAGAAGAAAGAGAAGAGAAAAAAAACTTATGATTATGTTATTTTATTAGATTAAATTAAGTAACCTAATAATTTTTTGTTTAAATCAAGTCCAACAACTTGTTAGATTCAAATAAAAGTACAAATTTTAACCCCAAAAAAAAAAAAAAATCTTATTTTAAAACATTTGCCTATGTATCGTGTTAGGATTAGTGCCCTTAAATCCTATTGTATGATACTATGTATGATATTAAGTTTGACATTGTGTATGACATTATGTATGACTTAATATTATGTTTAATAAATTTGTTTTATTATTATCTGAAATAATGGTAACATGAATATTCGGACATTATCACATAGTCCATGAGATGCATAGTATATGATTTATGTGAAGAGTCACAGAAGATATAAATCACAAGTTCTTTGTAAACTCAGAATTATAGTTCGTAGTCGGTGATGAAATTGGGCATTTCATCTGCAAAGACTATAACATATCAACTACGATGATTTGTCTTGATCATGGAAGTGGAGACTTCTAGTTGATGTGTTAATATGTTTTAAGAGTTAAGACATATTGAACTGGACCGCTGTGAGATTTATTATTCTCCAAAAGACTGTCAAATGAATAATAAATCTCACGACTTACATTTGCATGAACTCTTAATCCTGAGAGAATAATGAACCTGATCATAAGGTGTAGGTTGCTTTGATATATCAGGAGTGAGATCTAAAGTAATGGTCAAAACCTCAGTATATTAGGCAACCACATTTAGTGTTGATGGAACATGTATTCTCAAGATGGAATTCATAGTCTCTTAACGGAGATATAAAGTATTCCCTTGAGATAAGTTTAATGAGTTTGTTATTTAGAGAGTTAGGCCTAACCACTTTAGTAAGACTAAAGTATATATTTATGGAATTGAATTTTATAAATATATAATGAAAAACATTAAAGGATTAAACCGGGTACTCAAGGATTAAGATGTAGTAATTTACAAAGTGGCAGTCTACATTAATGACTTTGTATTTCTACGAATATTTTATGAAGGGGTTGCATGTATAATAAAGTCATGGGATATAATTATAGATAAGACCTAGAGTGCAACTATATTTATATAGTGGTATTAAATATAGTTAATGGTAACTTTGAACTTGTCAAGAGTTGACAGAAAAGCCCAAGGCCCATTGGAGCTAGTGTTATATTGGTCCCTTTTGGTCCCACTCCAAGCCACACACTTAAGCCCAATTGGTAAGGCCCAAAAGGCCAGCCCAATTAGATAAATTGGTTAGATACAAAGGGAAAAACGTTCAGATTTTTCAGAGTGTGAAAAACAACATTGAAATGGTGTGCATGTGAGTTTTTGTCATTCACTAGTCATCCCTTTGTTACCAATTGAGAGACCACACATCTTGGGCGTTAGTGGAATTGGAGTGAAGATTAAAAGTAGTCCCAAGTGCTTCAATCTTCATTTTTGAAATTCACCGCTTCAAGGTACGATCTCTTGTTCTCAAATTCTGAAATTTACTTAGTACGTGTTATGAATATCGAATGAAGTAGATCCGTTTAAAACTTATTTTCTGCTGCACTCATCTCTAATTTCCATCAAATGGTATCAGAGCGGTCTTCAATTTCTTATTGTTTAACATGTTTTGTGAGTTTTAGAATTAGAGATGATAGTTTCATTTTGTTAGAAGATTATGTTTCTTAATTTTCTGCATTCTATTGAAACTATGATTTGATGAAAACTGAAATTGATGTTATGATGTTGTTTAAATTTGAATTTAAGTATGTTAAATTGATCTTTAAGACTTTAACATCAATGATTTTCAGTTTTGACATCATTCTTTGTCCATCATGTTCGTTTGAAAGTTGTTTGTTCATGAAAAACGAAGAAAATTGCCTTAGGAAAAATTCTGGAAATTTGAGTTTCGCGATTTTCGATCGATCAAAAATCACTTTCGATCGATCGAGTGAGACAGTGATTAGGTTTTTAGATAGATTGATTTTCGATTGCTGGTCGATCGATCGAATCTGTTTTTCGATTGATCGAAAGTCAATCGAGTATCAATCGAAAGAGTCAGATGATCAAGTTCGAATTTCTTAATTTTTTCGATTGATCGAGGGGCACTTTCGATCGATCGAAAGAAAGAAAATTAGAATTTTTTCTAAGTTTTTTCTCATATAAAAGGGGCAAGACAATGTGTAATTAAATTATGCATGTTTTAAAACTATAAACCTTTCTTTTAAAACATCTAGTGGGAGAGAGATACAAGGATTGGGTCTCACGGCCTCCATTGTTGGTTCATAGTAGTATGGAATAAATACTTTGTCTTTACCTTGAGCTTAGCATTCCATGCGGAGAGTATTTATTTCATGGTCCTACAAGATTGAATTTCTTGGTTTATAGTAGTTTGTTCAAACACCTTGTCTTAGCCTCGAGCTTTGCATTCCATGCGGAGGGTATTTTGAATCATGGTATTACAAAATAAGCCTGTTAAGGGGATGAAATGTGGCTACACATGATTCTAGACAATGGTATACACTAGACTAAATATTATAGTATCCTCTATGTTGAGTTCTTACTATAATTATTTAGAGGCCAAATGTATAACGGCATATTATTAGTGTTTGATAAGAGTTATCATGATAGCACTAATGATGAGAATAGTTCTCAATCAATCATAGTATTTTATATTCACTCTATTCTGAGGGATATTGAATATGGGATTGGGTTGTCGTTGCATATATTATATTATGGTTTTATTAAGGTTCCATACTATATGTTTATATGTTAAATTGATAATGTCCAATTTATTGATTATATTCATGTTTATTGTTTTCAGATTTAGAACATGGCATCATTTAGCCCACTTGTAACTATTCTTAATCAAAACAAACTGACTGGATCCAACTATGTTGATTGGAAAAGAAACTTGGACATAGTTCTTACTGCTGAAGAGCATAAGTATGTTCTTACTAAACCATGTCCTAGCTTTCCTTCATTAGATGCTCCTTCTAAGGAAAAACAACGATATGATCGATGGCAGAAATCTAATGAGATGGCCAAGTGCTACATCCTAACATCTATCTCAAATGTTCTACAACATCAAATGTAGGATGTAAAACTAGCTTCAGACATCATGCTAAGTCTGAAGGAGATGTTTGGTGAGTAAGGCCGTTCTGTAAGGCAAGAGACCATGAGGCAAATTTATAATACCAAAATGGCTGAAGGTACTTCAGTGAAGGAGCATTGTCTAACAATGATCTCTAATTTGAATACATTGGAAGTTTTAGGTGCCGATATTGATGGAGAATCCCAAGTGGATATGATACTCCAGTCGCTACCAGAATCATTCAAGGAATTCAAACTTAACTATAATATGAACAAAAAGATTTATACCTTGTCTGAATTAATGAATGAATTGGTAGCGGCAGAAGGCATTCTTGGTAATTCCTATGTTGAAGCCAATGTTGGTGAAGCTTCTACTTCTCAACCTAAGTCGAAAGGGAAGGATAAGAAGAAGAAGAAGAAGGACTTCACTAAACAAGAGGGTAAACAAATTGCCTTAGGGGTTGCTGATAAAGGAAAGAAGATCAAAGGAAAGTGTTTCCATTGTGGTGAGAAAGGACATTGGAAGAGGAATTGTCCAGTTTTCAAGGCTGCCAAGAATAAAGGTATGAATAATACATTCCTTCTTGAAATATGTTTGGTACAGAATCCCACGGATTCCTGGTGTGTGGATTCAGGTTGTACTAATCATATTTGCAATTCCTTGCAGGGGTTCCAGGAGACCAGAAAGCTTAAAGAATGGGAATTGTTTCTTACTTTGGCTGATGGGAGCAAGATTCCAGTTGTAGCTGTTGGTGTTTGTAATTTATGTTTTGAATCTAGAGTTTTAATATTAGAAGACTGTTTGTATGTACCTAATGTTCGTAGGAATTTAATTTCTGCTACTTACTTAGGTAAACATGGATATTGTGTTATCCTGAAAGACAATGTTGTAATAAAGAAGGATAAAGTGTTTATCTGTTCTGACAATATTGTGGATGGTCTTTATATTTTAACTCCTGATAAGCATGAATTATATAATTCTGAATTAGATAATAACTCTTGTAAAATCATTAAAGAGAAAATTTCCTTCTACTAGTGATGCATATCTTTGGCACTTGCGTTTGGGTCATATTAATTCAAATAGGATTCAAAGACTGATCAAAGATGGACTTTTAGAGCCCATGGACTTTGATGAATTTCCAGTTTGTGAATCTTGTTTGGAAGGTAAAATGACCAAACGACCTTTTAATGCAAAAGGTAGAAGAGTCCAAGATTTGCTAGAGCTAGTGCATTCTGATGTTTGTGGTCCTATGTCAATCCAAGCAAGAGGTGGCTATGAGTATTTCATTACTTTCACTGATGATTACTCAAGATATGGTTATGTGTACTAATGAAACGGAAGTCTGAAGCCTTTGAAAAGTTCAAAGAGTTTAGGGCTGAAGTTGAGAATCAATTAGGTAAACGCATAAAGGCCATTCGATCTGATCGTGGTGGCGAATACCTTCTTGGGGATTTTAAGGATTACTTAACTAAGAATGGGATTGTATCCCAATTGACTGCACCTGGAACTCCACAACAAAATGGTGTAGCAGAAAGAAGAAATAGGACTCTTTTAGATATGGTTAGGTCAATGATGAGTTATTCAACTCTACCTATTTCTTTTTGGGATATGCCTAAACACAGCAATGTATCTTTTGAATTTAGTACCTTCGAAGTCTGTTCCTAAAACACCTGTGGAGTTGTGGAATGGGCGTAAGCCTAGTATGAGACATCTCCATATTTGGGGTTGTCCAGCACATGTGTTAAAAGGAAAGTCTGACAAGTTACAGTCTAAAATAGAAGTGGTTTTCTTTGTTGGGTATCCAAAGGAACTGTTGGAGGTTTATTCTATAGTCATAAAGATAACAAAGTTTTTGTTAGTACAAATGCTAAATTCTTGGAAAATGACTATATGAATAATTTTACTCCTAGAAGTAGAGCTGTGTTGGTCGAAATGAATGAATCTGTAAATGAACAACCAATAGATGAAACTAGGGATGATGTGGCTGTATTAGATACACCACAAGATACTACTCATGACATGTCTAGTACTCAGGTGCCTCGTCGTAGTGGGAGAATTGTTCGGCCTCCTATAAGATTCATAGGTTTGGGAGAAACTTATGAAGCTATCTCAGAAGAGGTTAAATCAGATCCCTACACATATGATGAAGCAATAAATGATATAGATGCACATCATTGGGTCCAAGCTATGAAATCTGAATTAGATTCCATGTATTCCAATTAAGTTTGGGATCTTGTAGAGGCGCCTAACGGCATTAAACCTGTTGGTTGCAAATGGGTTTACAAGAGGAAGAGATGGATAGATGGAAAGGTTGAAACCTTTAAAGTAAGGCTAGTGGCGAAAGGGTATACACAAAAAGAAGGTATAGATTATGATGAAACCTTTTCTCCAGTAGCAATGCTTAAATCTATCAGAATTCTCTTATCCATTGCTGCTCATTTTGATTACGAGATTTGGCAAATGGATGTCAAGACTGCATTTCTTAATGGCAATCTTGAAGAGGAAATCTATATGATGCAACCGGAAGGTTTCATAGCAAAAAACTAAGAGCATATGGTATGCAAGTTGCAAAAGTCCATTTATGGACTTAAGCAAGCATCTAGGTCATGGAACATCAGATTTGATCAAGCAATCAAGACATTTGGTTTTGAACAAAATCTTGATGAACCATGTGTGTACAAAAGACATCAAGATAAAGTAGTAATGTTCCTAGTGCTTTATGTTGATGATATTCTACTCATTGGAAATGATGTAGGGGTAATGTCATCGGTAAAAGTTTGGTTGTCAAGCCAATTTGATATAAAGGACTTGGGTGAGGCTAACTTTATTCTAGGGATCAAGTTTTGGCGAGATCGCAAGAATAAAATGTTAGGTTTATCACAAGCTGGATATATAGATAAAGTTCTAGAACGGTTTAGCATGCAAAACTCCAAGAAATGATTGCTTCCTTTCAGACATGGAGTTCCTCTATCTGATGACCAAAGGCCTAAGACTCAAGAGAAAGAAGAAATGATGAGACAAGTTCCTTATGCTTCTGCAGTAGGAAGTCTCATGTATGCCATGCTTTGTACTAGACCAGATATCTGCTATTCAGTTGGCATGGTCAGCCGATATCAATCAAATCCAGGACCAAAACATTGGCAAGCTGTAAAGCATATTCTCAAGTATCTACGGAGAACGAGAGACTATATGCTTGTTTACCGTTGTGAGGATTTGATTCCCATTGGCTATACAGACTCAGATTTTCAATTGGATCTAGATTTCAGAAAATCCACTTCAGGATGTGTTTTCACCTTGGGAGGTTGAGCCATTAGTTGGCGGAGTATTAAGCAATCTTGTATTGCAGACTCCACCATGGAGGCAGAATATGTTGCTGCTTGTGAAGCAGCAAAGGAAGCTGTATGGCTCAAGAAGTTCCTTTCTGACCTTGGTGTAATAAGAATGAAGCAAGTTCCAATCACATTGTTTTGTGACAACAGTGGAGCAGTTGCATAATCTAAAGATCTAAGGAATCACAAGAAAGGAAAACACATTGAGAGGAAGTACCATATCATTCGAGATATTGTTGCTCGTGGAGATGTGGTGGTAGCAAAGATTGAAAGTGCAAATAATCTAGCAGATCCATTTACTAAAGTTTTGCCTTAAAGGACTTTCAAGTCACATTTAGAGAAAATGGGAGTTAGATTAGTGCACAATAGTCTTTAGGGCAAGTGGGAGATTGTTAAGATTAGTGTCCTTAAATCCTATTGTATGATGCTATGTATGATATTAAGTTTGACATTGTGTATGACATTATGTATGACTTAATATTATGTTTAATAAATTTGTTTTATTATTATCTGAAATAATGGTAACATGAATATTCGGACATTATCACATAGTCCATGAGATGCATAGTATGTGATTTATGTGAAGAGTCACAGAAGATATAAATCACAAGTTCTTTATAAAGTCAGAATTATAGTTCGTAGTCGGTGATGAAATTGGGCATTTCATCTGCAAAGACTATAACATATCAACTACGATGATTTGTCTTGATCATGGAAGTGGAGACTTCTAGTTGATGTGTTAATATGTTTTAAGAGTTAAGACATATTGAATTGGACCGTTGTGAGATTTATTATTCTCCTAAAGACTGTCAAATGAATAATAAATCTCACGACTTACATTTGCATGAACTCTTAATCCTGAGAGAATAATTGACCTGATCATAAGGTGTAGGTTGTTTTAATATATCAGGAGTGAGATCTAAAGTAATGGTCAAAACCTCAGTATATTGGGCAACCACATTTAGTGTTGATGGAACATGTATTCTCAAGATAGAATTTATAGTCTCTTAACGGAGATATAAAGTATTCCCTTGAGATAAGTTTAATGAGTTTGTTATTCAGAGAGTTAGGCCTAACCACTTTAATAAGACTAAAGTATATATTTATGGAATTGGATTTCATAAATATATAATGAATAACATTAAAGGATTAAACCGGGTACTCAAGGATTAAGATGTAGTAATTTACAAAGTAGCAGTCTACATTAATAACCTTGTATTACTACGAATATTTTATGAAGGGGTTGCATGTATAATAAAGTCATAGGATATAATTATAGATAAGACCTAGAGTGCAACTATATTTATATAGTGGTATTAAATATAGTTAATGGTAACTTTGGACTTGTCAAGAGTTGACAGAAAAGCCCAAAACCCATTAGAGCTAGTGTTTTATTGGTCCTTTTTGGTCCAACTCCAAGCCACACACTTAAGCCCAATGTAAGGCCCAAAAGACCAGCCTAATTAGATAAATTGGTTAGATACAAAGGGAAAAACGTTCAGATTTTTCAGAGTGTGAAAAACAACATTGAAATGGTGTGCATGTGAGTTTTTGTCACTCACTAGTCATCCCTTTGTTACCAATTGAGAGACCACACATCTTGGGCGTTAGTGGAATTGGAGTGAAGATTAAAAGTAGTCCCAAGTGCTTCAATCTTCGTTTTTGAAATTCACCGCTTCAAGGTACGATCTCTTGTTCTCAAATTCTGAAATTTACTTAGTACGTGTTATGAATATCGAATGAAGTAGATCCGTTTAAAACTTATTTTCCGCTGCACTCATCTCTAATTTCCATCAAATCGTACGATGCATACAATTTTACGATATGATACGATTCATACAATACACACACTGTATCATACGATTCATGAGCACTTATGATACGCCGATACGATACGAAAATTTTTACACATAATACGATATGTATTGTACGATACATATCGTGTATCATACGATACTGACAATTATGCCTATAGGGTGACAAATGACCCAAGTCACCAAGGTGACGAACAAACCAAGAAATCCTCCAAAGATGATTGACTCAAGTAGAGATTGTCTAACCAAGTCACCAAGGTGACTAACAATACAAGTGAACCTCCCAAGATGATCTACTCAAGTAGAGATCATTTAACCAAGTCACCAAGGTGACAAATGATCCAAGAGATCCTCCAAATATGATTGAGTCAATTAGCAATCCTCTGATGACAACTGACTTAGGTAACGATCCTCCAATTAAGTCACTAAGATGACCCAAAAAACTGGCCAATCATCGATATGCGTTAAGTGGTGGTCATCCAATCAAATTACACTAAATGCTCATGGAATGGGGGGCAAGTAAATGAATCCCCAATACTCTACGATCACAACAAAAGCCTTCATATTCTGCACTTATTCGCTTGTGTGACGACCACGGAATGGGGGGCAACTGATGGGGAATATTTTCACCATCCAGAAAGTTTTCTAACACCCTAGAGTCTTCGGTTACCAAAAGTATCATGAGCTCACCAAAAGAGTCTTTGATCACCAAAAGCATCGTCAGCATATCCATCATGAGGAGCAGCCACCTTCTCTATTGATTGAAGAGGTCGGGGAAATCCACACTGACCATTGGTCAACCCACAAAGCCAATGAAGCCCATTGGGTTTTTGCCCATGACGATTCGTCATGAGGCGTTGAAAGGGTTTAGGCTCGTCGGCAACAAAATAAACCAATGATCCAATACCCATCCCGACAAGTCATGGCTCGTCCCGATGAGGCACAATTCCATGGCTCCACGTGGCATTTGTGTGCTCCCCACTCACATGCCTTTACATGGAAATAACTTGCACGCCACATCCTAAGACCCTACTAATGAGGATAATTTTTTATTGATCGACACGAGGTGCTAAACCTTCCTCACATGATGAACATCCTTGTTTAATCCATTGGCCTTACACCTAAACTGATCCCAAAGGGATGATCGACCCTATTGGCTGTCTGATCTAGGTTGATGATCCAACCCCCAATCCTAACAACCCATCACCTTAGGGTTCCCCATGGAACTTGCATGGGTTCACTCATATATCCATACATGGAAATTACTTGCGCATCACGACCAAAGGTCCTGCCACACAATCAAATCTCCTATATATGGAAAGGTGATCCTAAGTATCTTGAGACCCTTCTCTCTACAAGGAAATTCTCCCATATCAAGGGATTCGAGTCAGCTCTCCACTACTATATAAACAACAAACCATAACCCTTTTGAGGTGTGTGAATTCTTCCTAGCTCTTGCATTCTTGAGTTCTTGGAGATTCTTCTATTACTAACTTAACCATCAGAGGGTCTTTAGCTAGACCACCATCGGTGTTCTCTGATTGGTTCTTCTCTTTTGTTCTTCAGATACACCCATTAGCACGTGTGTGGACAATCAACTCACTGACGATTTTTGTGTATCATCAAATGTCATGGCAGATGCGAAAAATTAAATAATCTTATATACAAAGACATACAAATTTTGAGGCTGGTTTTTAGCTTGGTCATTGTATACAATTATCTAGCATTTAATCAACAAAACCATGGGGTTTCTTGTTATATTATTTTAAGCATATTGTCTATTTCTTGTTTAAGGCTCTTATATTGTGCTAGTGCAATTCCCTTTTTGTGGAGTTATTACTGGTAGTCATGAGAATGCACTACCAAGTTGTTAGTCCTGCCGAGTTTGACACTACGCAATTTTGAACTTCAACAATTATTGAAGTTATTAATAATTAGGAGGCACCAAGAATATACCTCTTGGAGAATCCATGTTGTCTGTCAACTTAGACTTTTGCAAATGATTAAGTATTGAGAGAAAATATCTAGGATCATTCATGTGTTTCACTTATTTGTTTGTTTGTTTTTATTTATTTATTTTAATCTCTTGCAATTGCCTGAGAGACCCTTGATCATTTATGATATTTTTTCAGTATTTCATTTCTTTATCTTAACCTTAAGACCTCTTTGGGATAGGTTTAACATATGACCACAGGATTTGTGGATTTTACTCAAGTAAATCTTATTGTGTTCGGTTGTATCATATGGTTTATGATAGAGAGCATATACCAGGTTTAAATTCCTAGTCTAGGATCTTGTTCTTTGATAACAAAAGGCCAGTATGACTATGTCACTATGTCTTGTCTGTTTTTCAGATGATGAAAGTATTGAAATTATGAGATTTTTATTAAATATTTGGCAAATTTTGGAACAAGATTCACACATCTGATTTGTTGGGAATAACGTTTTTGTCACAATGAGTATGATTATAGCTTTCATATTGAAGGATTCCTGAAGTAACTCGGTATTAACATCCCAACCATTTTTATTGTTAGGGCTTTGTCCTTGATGATATTTGGCTCCATTCTTGAGGGTGGCAAAGTTACACTTTCTTTCTTTTTTCTTTTTTTGAGAAATAATTACAACATGCTGCTAACCCCGCAACTCGAATCCTTTCCCCCCTAGACTCTCAAGCACTTTGTGCATGGAGAGGTACCAATTCAGCTACAAGGCCTTTGGCTCCTTGAGCTTCACTTAGTTGTTTATCTTCCCCCCCACCCCCCCTTTTTTTTGGTGATCTCATTGAGGCTTTGCATAAGCATAAGTTTGTCCTCAAGATCCCTCCCCCAGTTTGCATCTTTGAATTGATCCAAAAATGGGGGGAAAAGTTGATATGCCTAGACTAGAAAGTGTAACATAGGACAGAAAAACTTATTTTAACTTTACTAGTAGTAATTCTTGTGGTTGGACTAATTTTTTGGAATGTTTATTTTGTTTTAGATTTTAGATTAATTTTTTTTTTTAAATAGCTTTTAGAAGGTGGAAAAAGCTAGAGCAACAAATTTTTTTATAAATTGTTATTGTGGTGAGCGATTATTAGTAAGTAAAAAAGTGACTTTAGTGGTGGGCCTAAATATAAAAGTATGATCATATGTGATATTGACACTGCCCAATGTGACAATGAAATTGTCAAATGTGCGAGAAAAAATATGCTACCACCAAATGTGACAAAAGTACGGTCAGAAGTGATGTTGATATTACTCAATGTAATAATGGAACTATCAAATGTGAGGAAAAAAAAAAGATACCACTAAATGTGACAAAGTACAGTAAGATGTGATGTTGATATTGCCTAATCTGACAATAGAACCATCAAATGTGAGGAAAAAAATAAAGGAACCACTGAATGTGACAAAAGTAAGTCACATGTGATGTTGATACTGTACAATGTGAAGCCAGAACCATCAAATGTGATAAAAAAAAATAAGGGAACCACTTAATATGACAAAGTACTGTTAAATGTGATGTAAGTATTACCGAATGTGATAATAGAACCATCAAATGTGAGGGAAAAAAAAAGAACTACCAAATGTGACAAAAGAACAGTCACATGTGATATTGGAACTGCACAATGTAAGGACAGAACCCTCAAATGTAAGAAAAAAAAACGGAACCACCAAATGTACTGTTAATGTGATGTTAGAACTGCACCATATGAGGATGGAATCGTCAAATGTGGAAAAAAAAATAAGGGAACCACTAAATGTAACAAAAAAGTTGTCAAATGTGATGTTAGAACTAAATAATGTGAGCATAGAATTGTCAAATATAAGGAAAAAAAAAAAAAACCCACCAANAGTACCTGTGTTGCAGTTTCTTTTAAATAGAAAAGTAAATAAGATCTGCCCTACCATATTTTGGGGTTTTGGAGAGATTTGTCTCTAATCTTTTAGCTGGGTCTTATTCATTTGGAATTTTAAACTGGTTTGGCCCTTCACAAAGGAATTGAATCTCTCTGCTCATTAGTACAATCTTAATTGTATAACCTAAGAAGTTGATTATGAACCCTTTTAAGAATTTTAGAGTAAATAATTTTTAATTGTAGTAGGGCACAGCTGTGGGTGACCCCAATTTGTTCCGAGTAAATACTGTAACACACTTTCACACTCCTTTATGTGATAAATTGTAGGCTGTGAGAAAATTGCAAGAGAATTGCTATTACCTTCCCTGAAGTACTCTTGGCTGCAAGTAGAGCTGCCATTGCTGCTAGAGTTATTATTGTCAAAGCTATTCATAACCAGATGGATGGGAATATTGCAATACAAATGTCTAAGAGATTGCCTTTGTTTGAAAGTAATTTTAGTGTTTAGTGATGTCATCCCATTAGCAAAACTTCATTGGAGAGAGTAAGGAAAAAAAAAAAAAACCCACCAAATGTGACAAAAGAATTGTTACATGTGAAGTTGGAACTGCACAATGTGAGGATAGAACCGTCAAATGTGAGAAAAAATAAGGAACCCACCAAATGTGATAAAAGAACTATCACGTGTAAAGTTGGAAGTGCACAATGTAAAGATGAAACCGACAAATGTGAGAAAAAAAATAGGATCCGCCAAATGTGACAAAAGAACTGTCACATGTGATATTGGAATTGCACAATTTGAGGATGGAATCGTTAAATATAATGTTTTGGTAACCTGGTATAGCAAGTTGCCTACTAGTGGATACCACACCCCCAAAAAAAGGGAGGGTTATAGTAGAATTACCCCACTTCAATAGGATAATAGAACAATGCTTTTTTTTATTAAGGGGAAAAAAAAGATACACTGAGTGTTTGAAACTTTGAATTATATTTCATGATAGTTGACACATAAATTTGTTAGATCTATATGGTAAAAATTTGTAATATACTCCCTAGCATTACTCTAAAATAAATTAATTTTGTTAGGATGTTTTAAGGCTTAAATCACACTTGGCATAAGTTAAAACTTGAAGGTCATGATACAAAAATTATTGTATTTATCTTTAAAAACTATAGGTATATATTTCTGTATTTTTGTTATGAATTTTTTACAAATAAACTCAATATACCCGTAATACACATGTAACGTTCTCTCTCCATTTCCGTATTTTCATGCCAATTTTTTGAAACGTACTTTTTTGACAGATGCCAAATTAAACCTGTCTGTATCTTTATAGGTATTGTTTTGTTTTATTTTTATACCAAATTGCTCTATTTTTAATTGTCCATTTAATAATTTGTGCTACTATAAATCAATTAATGACTTTTCAAATTTCACTTTATTTCTATATCAAGTTACTCTCTTTTTAGTTGTTTGTTTAGGAATTTAGGAGTTATATAGGTCATAATAGCAAAGAAGAATATAGAAATTGAAGAAGAACAAGAACTCTATTCGTTCCACTTTGTGCACTTTTCCTTAATATATATCTCTATCTCTCTCCCTCCCCATTAACTCTTACCCGAACACTTATTAGTTATTATTCAAGCTCTTAGATCTGCTTAACTCAATTGATTTGTGTTATGTTGCTGTTGTTGTTGTTGTTGTTGTTGTTGTTGGTGGTGGTGGTGGTGGTGGTGGTGGTGGTGTGTGTGTGTGTGTTTTCTAAGATCAAGCAGATTGGGCTAGACCCAAGACCAACCCAACACTCGTAACAGACATGAATATTTGTCCTAGGCTCGATCCAAGCATCTCCTCAACCTACCCAAGACCCTTCAAGTCGAGTGGGTGGGTTGGTTGGCCGGGTCCACGCTCAGCCTTACATGGAAATTTTGAGGGGTAAGATGTCTTTACCATGTATTGATAGATTTAGTAATGTTGAGCTGGTTTATATATATATATATATATAGAAAATGCTAAAGCCACAATTTTTTATTTATTTATAAATTGCTAATGTATTAATAAGTGGTTATTGGTAAGTAAAAAAGTGATATTAGTAATGAGTCTAGATTAGAATAGTAAGAATTTGCCACATCAATAATTTGCTAAAATATTGTAAAATAATTTGTGACTGTAACATTACTCTTTTTTGTATGAGAAAAGTATCATTTTGGAATCATTATCAATTTGGTCATTATACTTTAGTACTAGTCAATTTAGATCCTATTATTTTCAATTTGTAGTCAAATTTGGTTTCTACCATCAACTCATTAATGAAAAATGTCTACAGGGCACACGACATGCATAGTTGACACATTTGAAACTAAGGTTGCTAATAAAATAATTAAAACAAATTAAGATATTTTTTAAATGTTTTCATAATCGGTCCACATCAGTTTATTCAGTCCACTTTGGTCTACTTCGATTCACTTTGGTTCAATTTGGTCCACTTCGGTCAATTTTGGTGCACTTACTTAAGAATGCATAAAGACAGGTTTGGTTGAGAGTACTTATTTAAAATCCTAATTTTAAAAAAATTTAGATCTCAAGCTTGTTCCAAATTCTATTAAATTTTAGCAATTTTATCTCAAATTGGTTTCACATATATTTAATGTCTCTGTTATGCAGAATTTAGAAGCTTCAAGAGGTACTCTGTCTCGCCTGGGTCACTTGTATGGAGATGTCCAATGTCTCATGTTGGGGCTGCATGTTATTTCTGTCAGTTGTGTAGGTAGAACAGCAAATTCCGTAGCTCACTCCTTGGCCAAATTCGCAAAAGGAGTTGAGGAGGAATGTATTTGGTTGGAGGAATCTCCCCCACCTGCATTGGACGCTTTGTATTTTGATTCATCATAATGAAAGCTTACTGAGTTCCCTTTCAAAAAAAAATGAATCGAAACTCATTTCAAACCCGTTTACTTATTTATTTTGCTCAAAAAGAGACAACTTAACATTACCAATAACTTCAAGAATTTTACTGAACTAACAAGCGAACATTGAGGTAGCCGAATGCCGAATTAATTGACCACCAAACTAACAAGCGAACATTGAGGTAGCCAAATGTCGAATAGGTGGTAAGGTGGTGGTTTATATTGCATAAAGTCTAAGTCCTGCCACTGTAATTTTAATTGTAATTGTATTTGTCGCAAGGAAGAGGATACCGTATCATATCAGCCGGTATGTATCGTACTAGTAAGCGCGTCAATATTGAAACTCCAACGTTTCGTACCAGTTTAAATACCGGCCAATTTTGAGTGTTTCGGACGGTACCGGGCGTACCGGTTGGTAAAAAAAAACTTTTTTTAATAGTTTTGTAATTTTCAAATTTTTGTAAAGGCAAAATGATAACTTATTTGTATTTTTGTTTTCTTAGTGTGCAATGAATTATTAAGCTTTTTATTTTTTATATTGTGTTTTTTTTTAGTTGATGCTAAAGTCTAAAACCATGAATAATTTGTTCTGAATTGAAATAATATTTTATGGTAAACTTTTATTTTTATTATATATATATATATATAGCGGTAAACCTAAAACGATATACCGGTATTGACCAGTACCAAAATATAAAAACCATGAATAATTTGTTCTGAATTGAAATAATATTTTATGGTAAACTTTTATTTTTATTATATATATATATATATAGCGGTAAACCTAAAACGATATACCGGTATTGACCAGTACCAAAATATATCGTTCCACTGGCTAAACTGGTACAGCCTTCAGTACAAAATTAACTCCTTGATTTGTAAGTGCTTTATTTTTAATGAGTTTAAAACTTAAAATGTGAAATGTAACCGAATAGTTGTATGCGTACGTAAAGACGAAGTAACTGACGTAGATATTAGTGATTGTAATTTTAGCTAATTCAATATTAATAATTTATAAACTTAATAGTGTTGTATGTATATGTGAAAATCAAAGCAATTGATGTAGATATATCTTAATGATTGTAATTTTCAATGTTTCAAATTAGTAATTTATATATTTAATAGTGTAAAAAAAATTAGAAAGAAAAAGATAATGATGGCACGGTCACTGATATGGCTTGAAAAGAACGTAACAACAATGAATTTTATGTTTCAACTTTTAGATATATTTTATAAATATTTATTTAACGAGTTATATGACTTATTTAAATAAGGGCAAATTGCAATATACCCACTTATAATTTGGCCGAAATTTAAGTTGCCAACCTGTAGTTTAAAATTTGATACTTTACTTACTTGAAATTAGTTTAGTTAGAATTCCATAACATATCTCTGTTAAAAATATTGCTAAATATATAATTTTGCTATACTTTTATGTCTCTCTCCTCCAAAAACACAAAAAAATAAATAAAATAAATAAAATAAAATACAAGATCAAATAAGATCAAAAAGGATCCAGCAGAACACTTTTATGATGAGATTTCAAACCACATGTAGGTAATTTAAATTTCGATCAAATTTCAGGTGGGTAAAGTATCATATTTCAAACTATAAGTAGATAATTTAAATTTTAGTCAAATCACAAATGTGTACGTTATAATTTGCTTTTTAAATAATATACGTAAATGATTTCATGAGTTATTGCGTAATGGCTTGCTTTGCTAAAACAATTTACCCCAAAAAATATATTTATTTAAACATAAATCAAGTTTACTTTCACTCTTCTTTACTAATAATCATTGCACTAAACATAATTCAATATCAGATGTTACACTTTGACTTTCAACATGAAAATTAAAAATATACAAGACAAGCACAAAATAAAAATTCGATCTTTAACCAACTAAAACAAGTTTCAAATCTCATCATTTTGTTATCTTTCTCCTTCAATATATGTTTATCAAAAGCAAGATATCATATATCCACAATGAAGTTGCAAGCCATGCAACTAATCCAAATCTTTATACCTATTTTTCATGAATTACGATTCAAAATATAACCATTTAAATGCTAAGATAAATTCATTCTTACATTAAACAAGCAGCTAGACTATACCTGTAAGCCTTATTATTTGACAAGTAAATCAAGTGATACAAACTGTATTAGTAAACAGTTTATATACAAGCATCATACTTTTTTTTTGGATAAGTAAATACCAGTAGCATATATATACTCCCTCTAAATAATTATAAACTAAAAATTTCCTTTAGAAACAGAAGCAGCAACGAGTTAAACTCAGCTGTATTACTCAATCACAAAGATTTCTGCTATTAATCAATATTTCACAACAATTTCAAAATTTTAACTGTAAAGTAAAAACAACAAAAGCATAAACTACACCAAGCATTAAGCAAATGAATTCACTATCATTTGAGTTCATACAAAGCAGTCAAATCAAAATTCACAGCAAACCCATATCCAAAACACCCTTTTTTTTTTCTCACAGCTCAAACCCCCAAATTACCGTTTCCAACAAAACACTACATCACAACAATAACAAAGTTTCAAAAATACCCAAAGCCCAGAACCCTAATCAGCAAAAAGTTCCAAAATTTGAATCAAACTACTACATCACAAGCTTCCCGAAGCCGATCCGTACAAACGACCACCACCACCCAGATACACAACACAACAATAACAAGCAGAACAACAAAGCTCGCAGATCCGAGCATAATCGGAGCCTGGAAAAGGGTAAAAAAAAAATCAAAGAGATGTTAATAAGAGGGATTTACCAGAAGCCGATTCAAAATATTTCTCAGATTCTTGAGAAACAAACACCCCTCCTCCCTTCCCCCCTTGATTCAATTGGGTTCGGTGAGAGAGAGAGAGACAGAGGTGGGTGGCTGAAATACAGTTGATGCACAACTGTGTGTGGGTTTGGAGAACTGGAGAAGCTTGACCAATGACCATCGCTGGGTTTGATGGGAGGGAGAGAGAAACGGAGAGGAGAGGGATAGAGAGTTTTTTTTTTTTTTTTGTTGAGAAACAGGGATAGAGAGTTAGAGAAGAATACCTACGTTGAAACTAACGTTAACTCAGTTAAGCCTCTGTTAGTGTGTTTAAATGACGTGGCAGATTTTAAGTCATTGATTTATTTTAAAACAATCCTAGCCTTTAATCCGAATCCTTCCACATAGGTAGTTTCCTTAATTCGTGGGTTGGGATCATTAAATATTCTTCTATAGGTGTATTCTTTCAAATTGCAGACTATGAATTTAACATTACATAATAGATTCATTTCAACACACTCAACTTGTCTCCAGCATTAAAACTTTTTCACCGTTCTTTGACGCGCATATAGGCCTCAGACAACTGCCCCAATATGGAATGGTCGCCATTCTGGTCCAAGACTCCATCACCCATAGCTGAACACAAAAATTGTTGCAGGACTCGCTGGTGCACACGGATATACACAGGCATTCTCCAAAAGTCCCTAACTCCCATAAATCTGACGTATTGTAATATTCTTCGGATGATTCATCTCTTGTGTAATAAAAAACAAATTCTGGCCATAGAAGCTCATGAAATATCTCCTCCGCTAAATCAAAATAAATTATTGACGGCTTCTTAGATTTGCTAGAACTCCAATAAATTGTCCCATTGCAGTAGATAGCCTTTGGGCTCTGTGGAACGTTGCAGTAAAAATTTTGTCCTCATCCAGTAGAATTGAATTCCAAGTAGGGGTGGCAATTCATGTTCATGTATCGGATTCGTATTGTGTTAACTTATGTCTATCTGATTAGAGCATCCGTAGCAGATATTGTAAAAATTATGCCATTTTGCCACACCAAAAGCCTACTTTATTATTTTACCACATCATTTTACAATATCCCATTTATCAGATGTTCTATATTTTTACTACTTTATTTAAATATTATTTTTTAATTCTTATTTTATTCTTTCTTTATCATTGTTCCTAACGGTAACTTTCTTATCCAAAATTTTCAAATTTTCTTATTCTTTAACGGTAACTTTTTGTTTCTCAAAAAAAAAAAAAAAAAAAAAAAAATTTATCTAATTTTATCAAAATGAAGAAGAAAAATTTATGAAAAAACAAACAAATAAATATTTTAAATATAAAATTTAGAACTAATGAGTAACTGTATTACAAATAATTATTCAAAATTAAAACATATCTCAATATCATAAATAATCAATCACAATATGTCAAAGAAAATAAACCACAACAACTAATAAGTTTATATACCTTCATTCTAAAAAAAAAAATTATATACCTAGGGTTTGAAGGGTATATTGGTAAAATTTCATTTAATTAAACAAGTCAAAAGGGTCAAACGGATTCCATAGGTTGAACACTAACCCAACCCGTTTATCAAACAGACCAGTCGTGTCAACCCAAATATGACACGAACTTATTAAGCCTCAACCCATAACTTGTTAATTTCGTGTTGTGACGTATTAGGTTCACAGGTCGTATCCAATTTTGTCACCCCTACTTCTAAGAGCATTCACATCTAGTATCTATAAAAATTCTATTTTAAATATCTCAAAAGCTACTTTATCATTTATATCACACCATTTTACAACACACCTAACATCTCAACTTTCATTTTACCATACTACACATTAAAATAATATAAAAATATTTCTTATTTCTCTCTCCAATTCTGTTTCTCTTACTCTCTCTCAACCACCCACCACCACCACCACCACCACCGTCTAGCTTCCCAGTCACCACCCACCACCAAGAATCATTTCATATCAACCACCATGCCACCACCACACCACAACCATGCCAAACCAAACCAAACCAACCAATCCGTGCTAAACCCAAACCCCATCAGAATCCAAAGTCCAAAAAACAAAAATCCATAGCAAAAAATCTAACCATCCAAATCCAAAAAACAAAAATCCATAGCAAGAAATCAAAATCCAAACACCATTATAGTCAAAATCCATCCTAAACCCCATCTGAACCCACCCATCAAAACCCACTCACTTTGCCGTGAGTTCGTGACCTACCTCGCCGCAACCCACCTCCACACCACCAAACCCATGACCCAGCTCACGCCGCGATACCTACAACCCACACCGTCACCTGACCCACGCTGGAGCCCACGCCAAAAAATACTCACCTCCATGAGCTAAAGAGAGATGTGATGAGGGAGAGGAGTTTGGATTGTTGTGGAGAGAGGGAGAGCAGAACCCTAAGAAGAGACACCGAAGAGAGAGAAAGAACAAAGATTTGGAATAAAAAATAATATTTGAAATTTGGGATTGTGCTACAGTACCATCATATATTTGGGATGGTATTGTAGCACAATTGTAAATTTTTTGGGATTTACAAGTTCAGGTAATGGGGGGTTTTTGAGGCTTTGATGCTAAATATGCCAACATATGGCATTTGCACATCTAGGTGTGAATGCTCTAAGTGAAGGTCTTGAGTGAAAAAGATCTCGATTCGCAATCTATCAAAAGCGAAAACCTGGTAGGGCCTTACTATCTTGTGATCATCAGTGGAATAATCGTAGCCAAAACCAAAATGGTAAAACCAACAAGAAATTGAATCAGGTGTTGATGTTGGTCTTGGTATGTTTTTGTAACTTTTGGTAGGTGGGTTCCAAACCAAATATTGGGGTGTATGTATGTCCGCATTATATAATTCAAAACATACCAGGCCATCTCAACATCTTCTTCACCCCACAATGGAAAACCATGAAAATCAACATCAACAGGTTGACCATGAACAACACAGCTTCAAAACAGTGCTCGATAACCTACTGATAGAACACAATTGTCAGTCAAAACAAGGACGTTCATGCAGTTGGGGTTTTGAGATGCTCTTTGAAAGTGGGATTTCGTGAAGTGGTGACTACTGATCAAAGCGTGCATGCTTTGGATACGCACTTAAATCTCATGAGAGACTTCACTCGTAGTCTTAAAAGTATGTTCTCGACAAGGTCATTTGGAATTGTAAAGCTTCGTGGGCATCGTGCCTTGCAGATTTGCATACTTCAATTCAGGCCCTTAGCTCTCTGTAATCAATATATAATTATATAGAGAGAGAAAGAACAATTAGTTAAAGAGTTACATTTTAAACCCTTTAATTAGGAATGTAACAAATCAAAAGTATTGAACCCTATAAATTCAAAAAGTAACAAATTAAACCATCAACTCATTAGAGGCAAAATGCAAGGGTCCAACCATCCTAAACAAAGTTGTGTGTGTTAATTTGGGGTATTGAGAGGACATATTGCATTTAGTTGAGAGCCCTTAGCTGATGGTTACTCTAATATCCTGTATTTTTAAGTATGTGAGCATTCTAGTTTCTCTAATGTTAAAAGTGCTCTCTCTCTCTCTCTCTCTCTCTCTGACTTGTAGTTTCTTTAGAAATGAGGCTTTCTCTGTTGCTTCTTCAGAAGTTGGGTTGTAATAATTATGCCCCTGCATTACATGTTAAATTACAATTGATAAACTTTTTGGAACAATCGGTAATTTATTGTTAGTGTTGAAGGTTTTAGTGCTTCAATGAAATCCCATATAATATCATTCTTGTAAATATTTTGGCTTCTTCCATATATTAGTACTTCTTAGGTGTCCTACGGCATACAATTCCTGACTTTGGCTCAAGGTTGAAATTGAATTGGAAGAAAATATATGTCAAAACGTTTTTTCTTTCTTTTAATCTATCACTGATATTCTTAAAAGTTACCACTACGCAGTTATCAAAATCTAAAAAAGTTTTACAAGAAGATCCAATCACAGTCACGAAAAGGAAATGGAAGAAGCGTACCTTTTAGAGTTTACGGCGAAAACTGGTGATGTGCGGCACAGTTGGCTACGTCAAACAACCAGGTATCAGGTATGGCCTTTCAACAACACCACACAAACCACTTGCACCACCGCAGTGAAATCACAAGCCCAGTAAAAAAAGATCACAAAACCCACAAAACGCACAAAACCCAGAGCTTTGAAACCCACCAATCAAGGGAAAATTTTGAGGGCATCTTTTTCCATAATTAATGTATTTGATTGATTTTCACAGTGTCCGCAAATAACTAACAGCTGATTTCTTGAGATGGGAATTGAGCCCAAACACAAGAGCAGCTGATATGTTGTCAATATTTGTTTCAACTTGGGCCAAAGTAAGGAGATCAAGAGCTTCTTGGGCCTCCATTTTCTTTTCCCTTTTATGGGCTGATTACTTTATATCCCATTAGCGAAGCTGATAGGTATGTAATTTGAGATTTTTTGTTTTTTGGTGCTAACTAAGAATAAATTTCATTGAAAGAGAAACATAAAATATATTACACAATGATGGAATGTCAAACCCATCTTCATTCTGATATCCAGGGCAAAAATCTAATAAGGAAGAGATGATTCAATCCCTCAAAAGAATTCAAAAGGGTCCATTTAGTCACATTATGGACCATAACATTAACCATGAGAATGAATTTAAAAATTAGCTTAATTTTGTGAATCGTATGTAGTTTATGAGATTATTGTTCATCATAGGAGGGAGGCGATGATATGATTCTATCCTTATGTTTAGGAGTGGGTTATTAATTTCCAACTCCTCTAGGGTTGGCCTTTGGGGTACATGTATTGGAAGAAGAAGAAGGACATCAAGGCCTGTAATAATCTATAAAGTTGCAATAGAAGGCAATTTAAGATTCAATACTCACTTAATTTTAACCACTATGCCATATGTATTATATTCCCAATATACATAACAAAATGCAATATGGTAAAGAAGAACTTTCACCCATCCCTACCTTTATTTTCCAATTTATTCACATCTAAATCTTCCCAGTTAAAGAAGATAGTCATGTCATTTCACTAAAAAGTAAAAATTGGATCAGATTAAAAAAATGAATAATAAGATCATTTTTTTGGCTGCTTTTGTAAAAGTAAAACAACCCACATTCCATTAGTGTACTTATTGTCTTGACTCACAGACTAGCATAGAAACTAAAATTCAAATAATTTCTCTTCTTGTTCTTGTTCCATTTTTTTGGGTTCCCTTTTGAAGGCAAAGCTGCAAAATCCTTGCTTCATTTTAAAATTCTTGTGTCCTTTTTTCTGGGTCTGATATATGTTGGTCATGTGCTAAACCTTCTGTGCGATATTCCATGTTCTATTTAATTTCTTATGAACTGGCAACAACAATGGAAGTAGATAGAATTCGACCGTTAGCTTATTTTACAAATTTTTTATTTAAATATTCTAAATGGATTTGACTTTGCTTTAAGGCTTCCTCTCTTTGGACAGATCAATGAAACCAATTGTTACTAAATTTATGGACTATTGCTATGCTCCAAATATATAATAGTACATATCTTCTAGGGTTCTGCATGGAAGCCCTTGCTTTCAAATTTTTAATTACTACTTTTTGTCTTTTGTTTCTTTGTTTTTTTTTTTTTTTTAATGTAATTATTTATTGACATTCTTATCCATAACTCTTTGTTTCTCTTCTCTAGGCATCCAAAAAGTTCACTATTTAACACCCTTTGTTTACATTATATTTTACCCTTCTTCGGATGCTCACGAGGCAGCATCCAATGTAGAAGAAAATCTTTTTATTCAACTATAAGGAGATGAGTCATAAAAATTATGTGGTTTTAGACTTTTCAAACTGGATACTATAATATGATATTTAAGACTAATAAACAGTTGATTGATACCAACATATTAATTTAACACGTATATTGATAAGATTCAAGTAATAGCTTAATAAGATTCTCCAAAAAAAAAAAGTAATAGCTTAATGGTAATAATATTTTTTTTAGTGTCTCATGTGTGATATAATTTTTTAACACTTTATAAGGCAAAGTTGTAATTTTGTCCACTTTTAATAAATAAATATAATTTTTTTAACACCTTTTTATGGTAAAATTGTAACTTTGTTCACTTTTAATAAATAAATATATCAACAAAAAGCTCCAACCGCTTTGTTTACAAAAGCTAGAAGGCATGAGTGACATGATTTTTTTAAAAGTATTTTAGGTTGCTGTGGAAGCCGGCCATGTATAAATTATACCATACCATTCTCTAGTACTATGGCTAAAAAATATATTATACTTCGAAGAGTTTGTGTCATTTTGAAGAAAAGGTTAGCACGACATAGGACCAGAAAATAGGGACACACATGCTGAACCCTACAAACAAGGTATTCAAAAGAATACATAAACAAACAAATAAATATAAGAAAAATGCTAAAAATATTACATATTTTATTGTTTTTAAAAAAAAAAACTCACAAATTAATGTTCGTAATATTGAATATGATTAGTGTCACTTCATTTGAATTATTATTTTTAATTGGTAACACATTAGTTTGTAAGAAATGTATAACAAAATGTGTAATACTACTTGTATCATTTTAAAAATATAATAATAGTCCAATTCCTTAAATAAAGGATGTCTAGGCCAACCTTGAAGAAATGAGAGAGAATATGTGACCGCAAATTCTCTAACCTGCATGTGCGAGTTGGTAGTTGCTCCAATTTTCAAAATCAACACAAAAGTCAGTTTTCTTAGTTTTATGCTCATGAATAAGAAAAGTTATGTACACACTGAGGGCTTGATAATTGAATTGGCACATTCTCATATATTGCCGAAATACCATTGCCACAAATAAAAAAAAATAAAAAAAATTTCCCCACAATTGTGGCAATGGTATTGCCGAAATACCATTGGCACAAATTAAAAAAAAAAAATTCCCACAATTGTGGCAATGGTATTGCCGAAATACCATTGCCACAAATTAAAAAAAAAAAAAAAAAAAAAGTTTCCCCATAATTGTGGCAATGGTATTGCCGAATACCATTGCCACAAAANTTGATAATTGAATTGGCACATTCTCATGCATAAAACGCTTGAGGGTTTAAAGGGAAATAATTTAAGCTGCAAGATTAGCAATATATTATAATTATCTTCTTTTTAAAAAAATTACATACACTTCTTTATTTCCATTATATTAGATTCCTTAATTATTAAGGGTCATTTCCTTCTTTTGTTTCCCGAATAAAGATTTTGTTAAATCAAAAGGAAACAATAACAAGAGAGATTGTCCCTTACCCAATTTCAACATTTGCCAATGGAAGAGAGGGAGGCAAGTCAAGAATAGGGATAGAACTCATAGAAGCCCTAATACAGCTGAAAGCCCATTGGGCTTATTGGTAGGTCATAAAATTAGCTAGTCTGCCAAAATAATTAAAAGATACTTTCCATCAAATAGTTCTGCAAAAGCTATTTCCGTAGCCTGCATGTTGACGTATGCAACACATTAGGAATTTCAATATCTTATCACCTTGTTGTATTCCCAATTCCCAGATGCTATTATTGATTGTCCTTTGAACTGGCTTAAGAAGTTTCGTTGAAATGAAATGTCAATTTGTGCTCAAGTGTTCCAAAGCACTACCCATAAAAAAAAAAAAAAAATTTCTCCACAATTGTGGCAATGGTATTGCCGAAATACCATTGCCACAAATAAAAAATAAAAAAAATTTCCCCACAATTTTGGCAATGGTATTGCCGAAATTGTGGGATATTTTTTTTTTTGGCACTCACACATTGCACTCCTCACACGCACAAACCCGGGCAGATTGGGCAGAGGAATTACGGCAATACCATTGCCGTAATTCAAGTTTTTCTCTCTCCTCATATTTTCTTATTCTCTCTCCTCCTTTTTCTTGAATTTCGGCAACGCTGTTGCCGAAATTCAATCTCTCTCCTCATTTTGCCAAAAAACTTCAAACAGTACCTATAATGCAAAAATGTTTTAATTTTGGCAATATTTAGCCAAAAGACTCTGAGTTGTAAATACTATTATATGAAAAGAGAAATATGAAGTATTATTATAGTGTATGTGAAGTTCACTTCTACTTCAATACCTTTCAAAATATAAAGAATTAGACATACATAAACAGGCACAATACATATTTTAAAATAGTCACGTATAGCCTTACCCAAAAAGAATTTTAAAACAAAAATGATTATGGAAGGAGTAGTTTTACGTTGAATATATTGCCAAAATAAAGAAGAAGGAAAGACATAATGTAACAAGAGTAATGCGATAAATACCAAAATAAACAAATAAATAGAGAGAAAGAAAACAGAAAAAAAAACCAAACCAAAAGTCTTCCAAGCACCCACCAAAATCATTTGACTAAGAGCATGATTGTGACTTTTACTGACTCGTCATTAACCTTTCAAAAGCAATATAAGTAAAACCGATCACGATATGTTTTCATCATTACCTCAAATCATAAATGCTCTCTATCCACTACTATTGCTTCCCCCATTAAATTTTATTGCTTCAGCATTATATTGCAAAGTGCAAAACCATCATCAGATCCTTGTTGCCTCTATATTGGCTACATTCCAAGCATAATCCTTTCTCTTTTGGTGGGTGTCAGAAGTATACTTCAAAGTGTCATGTTAACAAGTGCTTTTAGACATTCATTAATAATTCAGTTAAAAAAAAAATTTAAGGAAAAAAAATAATTAATGTTTTGACAGCTTTTTTTCATTTCTTATAAAAGTAATATTAAAATTTTCTTAAAATAAATTGTTAATCAATGTTTTAAGGACACTCGTTAGTATTTCCCTACTTCAAATATATATATATATATTATAGTAACATCGAAGAAGAATTGTGTATAAGAAAAATGTTAACAAGCACCATGTGGTGCTTGTTGAAATTTCCCTTTTTAGGTCTCACTTAAAATAAAGATAAAAAAGTTGTCAAAAAAATTATCAAAAGAAATAAAAATTGTCAAAAACTGCCCAAAAATCTGAAAAACTGCCAAGAAATTGGTCTCCTAAGTGCTCCGAGAACATGTACTGTTCACCAGAGCCTTTGTTGACATATACATTGTACAAATAAGACAAATGTAGGTCAAGATCAAGTAATAAAAGCTCGTATGTGCATTAAAAAATCATTGGTATTGATAATGCGCATCTCTCATTTGCTTCCTCTTTCTTCCTCAAAAGGCTACAAAATCCAATCTCAAATCAAAAGCCAACAATAGGTAAATGGTCACCGATTTCCTAGATAGATCAGATGATCTTTATGCATGGATGAATATATCTGGAATGTACATTGCTTATGAATTATGAGGGGATTGATGTTCTTGCTGAAGAGACCACTTGATCTTGTTTAAAACTCCCACACAATAAAGTACATTATTCCAATCTTTGTGGTCTTCATTCAACCATCAATAACACACACTAGGGTATTGTCTGATTTTCCAATAAAAAGGATAAAATAGTTTCGAATTTCTTTAATACCCACTTGTTGTAAGAAAAAAAGATTATCTAAGATGATAAATTGATTATGTGATTGACCTAGTCATAGAGTACCTGCAAGACATAGAGTTCAACTTAGGAAGCACCAATGTTTAAGATGGTAATCTTACTAGAGAAAATACTCTTTTAGCGTACAGATTGTGAGACCCTAAATTTATATGTTTGTTGATAATCTATATTACTAAGTATAATTGTCACCTTAGTTGCGGCCACCATTATAGATGAAATTGGGGAATTTCCTTGTTCACACCACGTGAATTTATCCAAACCACATTATCATGATGAACAACCTAACACCTTAGTTGTGGTCATTATAGACGAGATTGGGAGAATTTTCTTGTTTATGTCATATGAATTCATTCAAATTACATTGTCATGATAAACAACCTAACATGGCATGGTCAGAAAATCTATTCCACCTTAACTTTGAAAAAAGGCTACTAATATCCAACAATACTTACTTTGACTGAGAGTTTGAAATTGGGGCCTCTTATTGGATGGCCAAGCAGCATGCAGTTTAAAAAACATATTAATAACATTAGGATTGTCATGTTATTTACATGCATCAACATGTAGCTCATACCAATGAAAAGATTTATGAGATCTACATATGAAGGCAATTTAATGGTAACTTATTTAAGATTTGTTGCTAACCAGTGATTTTGTGGTATCCACTAACAATTTAGCTACACATGTATGGAAAAAAAATGTTAAAAATATTCAATGGAAATTATAAATTATGAAGTTGGGTCTATATATAACTCAGTGTTAAGAGTGTTTGACTGCAGATCAAGTTGTCACCGGTTCGATCCTAATTGGGCCCTTTATAACTATTAATTTTCATTAGCAATTCTAATTTTAATACTAAAACCAACCAAGAAAGGCAAGTTTTTTTATAAAGATCTACATATTAATGAATTTGAAATCTTATTTTACAACTAAGCTAACCAACATAGTCATGCTATTTGTCAAAAAGCATTGAAAGTTGGAAAATCATAATAGGGAAGGCAATTTTCTCAATAATAATAATAATAATTATTATTATTATTATAACACATGTGTATAGTAATAAAATAAATAAAAATCTATGAAAACCATTAATCATGAAATTGAGTCCATAGCTTCATGGTAAAGCATTTGACTGCAAATCAAGTGATCACGGGGTTCAATCTCAGTTGACTCTCTTAATTAATTTTGTTATATTAAAATCAACCAAAATGGATAAGAGATTTATTAATTTCTACATTAATAAATTTGAAAATCTTATTTTACCATTAGAAAAATGAAGGCGAAAATGCACTTTTGGTCCCTACATTTTGGGCCTATTCTCAATTTGGTCCCTAAATTGATTTAGCTCCTAAGTCCGTCCCTGATTTTTAAAAATCATTTTTAAAATAGTTCTACCATCAACCCAGTGACCGAAAATGCTGAGGTGGCAAACGGGTGTCCAACTTGTTGAGGTGGCGCTGACGTGCGTATTAAAATATTATTAAAAAATTATTTAGCATTTTGGAATGCCACTCAGATTTAAATTAATAAAAAATTAAAACAAAAATTCAGATCATAAATTTTAAAATGAATGAACATTAATTTAATAAATACATTAAAACACAATAAATTAATTGAATGTCTTTTTTTTTTTTTTTTTTTAATTCCTTTCAATATTTTTTCTAAACATGTTCTTTTTCTTATTGCTCTTCCCCATAATCAATCTCCAGAGCAAAGAACCAAACCCCAAACCCAGATCTCAACCAAACCCAAACTCATAAC
>NW_027070125.1:252630-294474 GCF_002906115.3 Quercus suber
AAAAAAAAAAAAAAAAGTTTAAGGCATACAAGAAGAGCATATTTCTGAGAACATTTTATTCTAAAAGAAGTTAGCCACTTGCCTTAAATTAATACACTAATTTAAAGATTCTATTCGGCTCCAGCAATATGTTTTTGGACTGCATTTTGATTTTTGAGTCAAGATATACAGATCAGACCGTATGGGACAGAATGGCAAGAAAAAAGTGGAAGGTGGATGGCATATTATTGCCTTTTTCACATTGTCTCCAATTCCATGGCACTAATTCTGAGGTGTAGCCGCGTAGACAACTCCTTTTAACTTTTAAGTTAGCCACTTAGAGTCCGTTTGGATAGCACTTATTGTTGCTGAAAGTTGATAAAAACTGATTGTTGCTGAAAACACTGTAGCAAAATAATTTTTAAATGTGTAAATAGTATCGTGGGACCCACTTTTAATATTTTTTAATACATAAACAGTGCGCTACAGTGCGTGAACAGTGCTAATTGTCTCCTGCACAGTGATTTTACTGTTCATGCGTTGAAAAAAAAAAAAAAAAAAAAAAGCACCGAAACGCGAAATTGGAAACGCACAGCAACTTTTAGTGCTATCCAAAGTTTACTTAATCATAACTGAATAATTATTCCCTCTGGAAATGGTTTATTTTCCTATCAAGGAAAAAAAAAAAAAAAGAATTAGTGCACAAGTTATAGATAGAAATAGCTACTCACCTATTCTACATGAATAATATTCCACTTCAACATTTTTTCCTCTAAAAGAATAAGTCTAAAATACAAAAAATTTAATAACTACCAAGTTAGCATAGTTTAGTTTAATAAGGGGTTATAAAAATAACTATGTATATTACGTGCTACAAAATGAACATAATTAGTATATTTCTTTTTCTTTCAAGTAATTAATTAATAATATAATTCTCTCAATTATTTTGTGATTTTGTGGAGTGATATATTGTTTTTAACTATTGCGTATTGCCTGATGCCATAAAAAATAAAAATAAAAATAAATAAATAAAAAGATTCGGATATTTTAGAGTCTTTAAACTTGGTTCCTAAAATAATATTCATATTTTTTAGATGAGTAAAAATGGATTTTGATCCATCCACATATTTACTTGTTTCAAAATTTGCACGAATTTAATGATAAATTTATTTTAAGGGTTTTATTGGATCTAAATCTAAGAAGAGAATATATTTCTTTAAAAAAAATTAAAGAGAATATTGTGTATAACACTTATTCCAGTACATAAAAAAAACCAAATCAATTGAATCCACAAATCAAGTCAGCCATTAATCCTTACCAAAGTTGAAAAACTACATGAATTGCTCTAGACATATCTTTATCTCTTTCTTCTTATTATATATATATATATATATATAACTAAAGCCGTTTTATTTTGAATTGATCTTATAATATTGTAACAAGTAAATTTTAATTTTACTTTTACATGTTATTATTTTGATATACATTTAAAAATTGAATTTAAATTTCATTCTATATTTTAATGTCTTTATTAAAATCTTGGTACATTAAATTTATTTAATTTCATAAAGTACACTATATAATTTCATATAGTACATTAAATTTAAATAGTATACTATATTATTTCATATACAAACACAATCATAAAATATATAAATAAATAAATAAATAATGTTAAAATATATATAGTTTTAAGTAATGCTATGAACACAACAAAAATTCATAATAAATGTTATTACTAAAAAAGTGATAATTATCATAGTAAATTCTTATTAATAATTATCAAATTTATTACTTAAAAATAGATAAATATTGAAAAATAATATTATGTTGATTTTTTGTTCTTGTATATTGCACGAATTTCGGACTAGTTATATAAAATTTTCCAATTGTTGTGTTGTACAAAAGTACAAAAAATGTTGAGTACAAAGTTGTAAGATTATGATCAACCAAAAAGGGAAAAAGAAAATCCCCAAAACAACCTACACCTAACCCATTGATTTGGTGGGGCACTTCATACAAATATTTGCCAACTAGGCAAATAAATTTTGAAAAGAGACTAAGATTATGGGGCCCACATTAAGGTGGGGTCTCAGGCTGTGCATGTGGTTGCTTTTTCAGAAAAATGAATAAAATTAATAAAAAAGTGAACGTTAGAGAAAATATAGAAAAAAAAGTCTGAGAGCAAGCAAGGCGCCGAAATTTGTGCAAGGAAGGCAGTGGAAGCTGACTCCTCGTTGGCACTCCTCACTCATTCCTCATGATTCTCACCCCCTTCTTCCTCTTCTCCACCTGTCACCGGCTGTAGCCGGTAAATACAGCATTTATCATTTAAATTACTTGTCATACCATACCTAGCATACCTTTTTTATTTATTTTATACCTTATAATTTGGAAAATGTAGTTGTAATCAATTAAATTTTTTTTTTTTAGATTGTAGATTTTAAAATTATAAATTAACCCCTAAGGTTTAAAAAATGTAACAAATAAAATAACAAATTTAACTCTATAATGGTGAAGAACTTGAGTTTGATTTACAATTTTCTTATTTAATGTACTTTCATCCTTAAGAGGTTTAATTTATTAATCTTGAATATATAGGTTTAATTTGATGCATTTCTAAACTATAGGATTTAAAAATGTATTTTTATTTCAAATTTTGTTTTGTTTAGTACTTTAAGTCCTTAACAATTTTAGGTGAGAACCAATGTCACTCTTTAGTTGTGATTTGAGTTTATATCATTTGCATGTCATGGTTTTGATATGAATATATGATTGGTTATTGTACATAAACATGGCTTATTGATTAATAATTATGTGTTTGTGTACTTTCTCTTTGCCATAGATACAAGTGTGAAGGGTCAAGGGTGTATTTTTAATATATAAATACATGGTGGTTTTAGAAACTATTGTTAGGCTTGAGTTATTGGTTATATCAAAAGGAAAAAAAAAAAATTATGCGGTATCTTGGAATTTTTTTTTCCAATGAAAGGTATCTTGGATTATTGGTTTGGTATTTGCTTGGCTTATATATATATATATATACGGGTTGGGTTCAAGTTACACTTGGTATAACTCTAAGCAATGTTACACCACTCAATATTTTTTAATTAGATACGAATTTTGACAAATCTACCGTTAGATTATATTATTTTTGTATATTCTCAATGCTTGCAAAATTTCAAGATGGTCAAAAATTAATAGTCATGTCATCAATCAATTATTTAAATTTAAATTTTTGTAGTTTAAAATAATGCATAAAATATTAGTTTATGGATCGAATAGTAAATAAAATTCAATTAACATGAAAATCGGCATGAATGTTAAGAACATATAAAACATGCAATTCAACAATAGGATTTTCAAAATATGAATTCTATAATAACATATTGGGTGGTGTAACATTACTTAGAGTTACACTAGGTGTAACTTGAACCCAACTCCATATATATTAAGTTTCGAGTTAATTTGTAATGGTCCTAACTAATAAAAAGTGAACATTGAACATTAGGATGGTTTATGCAAAATAAAAAATAAAAGCATTGGGATGGTAAACCTTACTTTATTTAAGAAAAAAAGGATGATTACTTGTCAATGTTGCACAATAGACGTGATTGGAAATAAATTAAATAAAGGAAAAAAAAATTTGTTTCCTAAAACGAATAAGAAAAGATTATTTGTTAGCTGTTGTTGTACATATATAACTACAATATTGACGGTGGTTGGTTTGCAATACAGTAAATAAAATGTGACAACACCATTTAAACATTGTGCATACATACCAAAATATTTATTCAAATAAGATAAAATGTTTATAAATTAGTAGTTAGACAATAACAAGTTTTAACCCAAAGTCACAAGTCTTTAATCCCAACCAACGAGATATATATCTTTTAAATTTTGATCACTACTACATCATTTCATAAGGCATCTTGACCTTAACATTTCTTATGAGTTTAAGGTTCTTAATCTCTAAAACCATATTAAATTCATAATTTCTATTATCCAATCATTAGACTCCCACTCGTGTCAGTGGAAAAGACCCCAGCAAAAAAAAAAAAAAAAATGCTGCTAATTTGATTTGAATGATCCTTTTTATTTTCCTCTAAATTGTAATTTTGGTTCCTAAAATTTGAGACAAATTTGATTTTGGTCCTTAAAATTTAAAAATTCTAATTTGGTCCCTAAAATTTTAAAAAGAGAATAATTTCGTCCCTTTATGTATAGGCTTGGTTTAATGTTGGCTCTTTAAATATGTGGTTAGTTCTATTTGGTCCTTGAAAATGGTGTTTCTTAAAATCCCATTAATCATATAAATATAAAAATATATGAAGGAATCAAATCTCACACACACACACACATATATATATATATCATGGACCAAATATGAACTTTGAACAATTGAGGGACCAAAATCTAACTTACACCAAAATTTAGGAGCTAAAAGTATAATTTACCCTCACCCCTCTTTTAATAAAATTAGAAAATGAAAAATTTCACATAACTTATTAGGAAAGTAAGTTGTGATTAGTGCAATATTAATTTCATAAAAATCGGCCAATGATACAATTTTTATTTTATACCAACTACAGGTATAATATTCGATTTCTTCTAAAATTTGTTTTGTTACTTACTTATTATTATTATTTTTCTTTTTTGTCATTATTATTATTTCATTGTAAACTAAATTAAGAAAAAAAAAAGTGAGATAGTTAATTTCAAAGAAACTTTCGGGGTCGACTAAGCAGTTCCTAAAGTCATATGAAATTAATGAAATCTTAAAATTGAAATCTGTTGTCAACATCTTGAGACCACTCTCAAGAGATTCCTCCTACTAATATTCGAGTGTGGAATAAAAAAATTGCATATACTTTAAAGAATAGTCAAATACTTAAAAAAATTTAGATACTTTTTTCTATTAAAAAAAAATTCAAAGAGATCCTCGTAAAAAAGAAAAGAAAAAAACAAAGGGGGCACTAGAGACTCAACCGGCCTAGCCAGTGCCCTGTCACCATACGCAGACTACGCTCAAAACTTTCCAAAAAACTAAGAAACGTTTTAAAGACTAACGCCTTGAGTCCTCTCTTCATAGTACTTATTAGTCTCTCATTCTTTCTTACAGGCTAATAAGAAGTAAGAACCACTCTCAGACAGATCAAAAAAAAAAAAGGAAAAAAAAAAAAAAAAACAGAGCAACTCTCAGAAAATACATTCACACACAAAAAAACACACACTTTCTCTGTTTTGTGAGTCTTTGTTTGCTTATTATGTAAACCCCAAACTAAAATCTTTGTAAAATATCTTTTCTTCTGCTCTGCTTATTACTATTCCATAAACCCAAATTTTACATTCAAATTTTTTCATGGCTCTGTTTGGAGTCTCTCTGTTTACTCTGTTTTCATTGCTATTCATTGCTCTGTTTCCAAGCCTCTGTTTTACTGCTGACCCAAGTTTTTCTATGACCTTCGTCTCTCTTACATCACTGCATCACCTCTCGGCGTTCCTCAACAGGTTCACTTCTCAGCTCTCTCTTTATTTTCTAAAGATTTGTTTTTTTACATGTGGGTGTGCTTTGTTTTATTTGTAGATTGTAAAACTGGGGGTCTATTTTGACTTTTTTATTTTATTATTATATAAAAAAAATTGGGTTTTCTTGTGGCTTGAATCTTTTGCAAGTGACATTTATGATGATTTTTCTATGTGGTTTTGTTTATTGTTAGCAATGTATGGTTTATGCTATGTATATTGGTGAATGAGGTTTAAGTTGATGGAAGTAGATTAAGGTCCAAACATGTCATTACAGGTGGTTTTTCTATATGGGCTTTTAGATTTTTTATATATATATATATATATATGTTATGTATGTATGTATGTATGTATGTACATGTATATTTTTTTCTCTTTCCTATAGTTAGCTTTGTTTATATTGTATATGTTTATCTGATAGTGGGAATTGATTATTATTGAAATTAGATTAGGATACAAAAGTGTCACTGTAAAATTTTTATTTTTGTAAGGTTTTGTGTATATTGAATATATTCCCTTTTTTTTGGGTTGTTCTTTTTTAAATTTTTTTTTTAAAATTTTTTAAGTTGATTACTTTTATTTAGTTCTATCAGATGTACTTTGAGTAGTAGGTGAAGTAAATGAACAATCCCCAAGAGAGAGAGAGTTTATTGGTGAAGTACAGAAGTAGTATAATACAAATACAGACGATGTTTACAATGTGGAGCTTGTGTTTTTCTTGTTGTTACCCACTCTTTCTGCAGTTACCTTTTGTGATTTGGGGTCCTTTTGTATGTTGATGGATGCTATATTGATTTCAACAATTCATTCTTAATTATCAATTTTATTGTGGAAATCCTCTGTGATGTCTCATGTATGTGGTTCGAACCCCATTCCCCTTCCCCCACTATCTACAATCTACCTACAAAAAAATTATCAATATTATTGTTCTTGTCACTGTTGTTATTATCATTCATTTGTCATTATTATGATTCACCATTCAAGAATTGTGCTTGTGTTGGTGTGATTCTTTTCTAATTAATATTTGTTTAATGCAATTACATGATTTTGTTCCCTGCTTTCTTTTAAATTTTCTTCAAAGGTTTTATGACCCGACTTTTGTTGAATTAGAAAGAGTAATGTTGAAGTTTATCAAAATTTGAGTGATTTACCTATTTTATTAAATTATGGTTTGCAGGTTATTGCGGTTAATGGAAAGTTTCCGGGTCCCCTAATCAATTCTACTACTAATGACAATCTTAATGTCAACGTACATAATGATTTGGATGAAAATCTCTTGATGACCTGGTTGGTTTCAGCACAATATAATCTTATTTTAGTTTTTTTTTTTTTTTTAACATTAATTTTGCCTTGGAGTGGCCTTTGACATATTTGGGATTAATGTTTGTGGCAGGTCTGGGATTCAGATGCGGCGTGACTCTTGGCAGGATGGTGTTCTTGGCACAAATTGTCCAATTCATCCAAAAAGGAATTGGACTTACCAGTTTCAAATGAAGGATCAAATTGGGAGCTTTTTCTACTTCCCATCTCTCAATTTTCAGAGAGCATCTGGTGGCTTTGGTCCTATCATTATTAATAATCGGGTTATAATTGCAATTCCTTTTGCACAGCCAGATGGGGATATCACCATTACAATAGGTGACTGGTATATCCAGAACCATACGGTCAGTATTTGTTTTTATGTTGGTGTTTGCTTGTGGACATTGTAGTGGGATTGTAGATTTAACTTTTTTCAAATTTTAGGCACTGCGATCAGCTCTTGATGCTGGAAATGGCCTTGCGATGCCTGATGGAGTTCTCATCAATGGAAAGGGGCCTTACAGATACAACAACACCCTCGTACCTGATGGCATTGAGTATGAAACCATTCAAGTTGATCCAGGTAATGTTTTTTCAGTATTGGTAGGGAAAATGTGTTAAACCATTTGCTTTCTTTTTATTCTTGTTTTTGTTTTCACAAAAATTTTGTTTTCCATATCACACCGGTCTTTATTTTCTCTTGGGTAGCTATTGTGTATCTGGTCATCAGTTAATGCCTGAGTTCCTCTTTTTATTTAATGTTTTCAGTTTAGTGATTTTGTTGGAACTTGGAAGTCATTTTTCTCAATCAACTTCTTGACATCTTGTTTTGTTTAATTTTTATGCCTACTAAATTTAAATCTTTAAGTTTCATTGGTTTCCATTACTTATAAAATTACCGGTATCAGTTTGAGATTGTAGAGGTTTGTAGAACACACATAGACGTGCATTTGGAGAATGGCCATACTACATCATATTATTTTGGTTCTTCATTTTTGATTTTATGATATGGATTTCTTTGTTGTTTATGTTTCCTTGCAAATGGTTTTAGCAGTTTGAGATATTAATTGGCTATAGCATTATGTTTTGCAGGCAAAACATATCGAGTTCGTGTGCACAATGTTGGAATTTCAACTAGTTTGAACTTTAGAATTCAAAACCATTTTCTGCTTCTAGCAGAAACAGAAGGATACTATACAACACAACAAAATTTTTCTTCCTTAGATATTCATGTTGGGCAATCTTGTTCGTTTTTGGTTACCATGGACCAGAATGCAAGTTCTGATTACTACATCGTGGCAAGTGCTAGATTTGTGAATGAATCTCTTTGGCAAAGAGTGACCGGTGTTGCTGTTTTACGCTATTCCAATTCTAAAGGACCAGCAGCTGGTCCTCTCCCTGACCCACCAAATGATTTTTATGACAAGTCATGGTCAATGAACCAAGCATTAAGCATCAGGTTTGTTTTCATAACACCTCGTTCGTTTAGGAGTATGATGTCTTGGATAGCTTGGTTTCTCATGAGTCATGACACATCACAAGCAGTAATCAAGCCTAATATAAATGATGGGGCAGTTGGTTTAATTCATGCCCAAAAATTACAGAATCTTCTTTGAGTAGCTGCCTCTGCAGATGGTGCAGTTAGGTGTAATTCATGCTTTAAGTCGACGCAGATAAATGATGTGGCAGCATTTTTAGTTGCACTCCCCTTCTTTTCTTTTTGATTTATGTTTCAGTGAAATTCTTGTAATAGAAGTTTAATTGTTAATATGCTTATATTTAAAGATTCCATTCTATATTGTTTAGGCAAAATGTATCTGCCAGCGGAGCTCGCCCTAATCCTCAAGGTTCCTTTCACTATGGTCAAATTAATGTGACTCAGACCTATGTGATAAAGACTGTGCCACCAGAAATAATTAATGGGACGCTTCGAACAACACTTAACGGGATCTCATTTGTCAATCCTGACACACCAATCAGGCTTGCTGACAAGTATAATGTGACAGGAGCTTATAAGCTTGATTTTCCTGATCAGCCTCTTAACAGAACACCCCGGGTGGACAGATCTGTTATCAATGCTACATATAAGGGATTCATAGAAATCATATTTCAGAACAATGATACCGTGATGCAGAGTTTTCATGTAGATGGCTATTCATTTTTTATAGTTGGGTAAGAATCTTTCCTTTGTTTATACAATATCTCATTTGCCTTAAGGTATAGGCATTGTAAGAAATTGATTGATTGAGTGCAGGATGGGTACTAATGAGTGGACAGTAGACAGTAGAAGTAGATATAACAAGTGGGATGCAATTTCTCGCTCCACTACACAGGTTCGTTTTTAATGTAATACAAGGGAATCATGGAGCTAATGTGAATAAATTTCTTTCAACCGTTAGATTCATAATTCTTAAAATTTCTGTAAGAATTTGAGGTTCTTAGAAGTGAGAAATGCTAGTGTACTTATATTGTTAATGATGGTTTCTGTGCGGTCCAGTTGTATGTCTTGTGTTGAACTCTTCAGTTTTTTTGTTGTGTAGGTTTTCCCTGGGGGATGGACAGCAGTCCTTATTTCTTTGGACAACGTTGGAGTGTGGAACATTAGAACCGAAAATCTTGATAGATGGTATCTAGGTCAAGAAACTTATATGAAAATTATCAATCCACAGGAAAATGGTGCAACGGAGATGGATAAACCTGAAAATGTTTTATATTGTGGTGCCCTCCAATACTTAGCAAAGTATGTCTAGAAACTTAGAAACTCGTTCTCTCTTTCTAGTGCACTCACATTCATACACACTAACTTCTTTAATTCTTCTTTTGTTGGCACCTTTAGGGATGAAAACAATTCTGCAGGATCAGTTTTAAGAGGGAACTCAAAACTGCTTTTCACTTTGCTGGTGGCGTTCTTTGCTTTGATTAATATTTCAAGCTAAGCTTTGCTGCTGATTGGTGAGAAATATGATACCAAACTGTGACGGCTTTGTCCTGACTCTGTTGCAGGTGTGATGTTATTGTTGGAGATGTTTGTGAGACATATTTAGTTTAGGTGTGCAAACGTTTGTCAGTACAAAATTTTCTGGTCCAAAGGAACTGTTTCCTTTTCTTTTCTTTTTTTTTTTGGAAAAAACATATTGGGGTTACACCTATTTCTTGTAATTTAGGCAACTGGTTATCCAACATTTCTTCTAGTCTTTAAGTTACACTAATTATGATTAATTCATTCTTAATACCATTTGACTTATTGAGAAGAGGGTCTACTGAATTCATAATATACCACACAAATGCAATGCTATTTGATTTATTATGGACATCTTTTGTCATTATTTGGGTAATAATTCCATTCAATATGGGTGGTATGTGCTTCAAATGACAGGGATAAATAAATTATAATAAAGTTTCTAGTTTTTGCTCACATGCACTTCCAGTGTAATTGTTTTGGGGCTACTATATAGTGGACTATCAACAATAGAATTTTCAAAATATGAATTCTATAATAACATATTGGGTGGTGTAACATTGCTTAGAGTTACACCAAGTGTAACTTGAACCCACCCCATATATATATTAAGTTTCGAGTTAATTTGTAACGGTCCTAACTAATAAAAAGTGAACATTGAACATTAGGATGGTTTATGCAAAATAAAAAATAAAAGCATTGGGATGGTAAACCTTACTTTATTTAAGAAAAAAAGGATGATTACTTGTCAATGTTGCACAATAGACGTGATTGGAAATAAATTAAATAAAGGAAAACCTTTTTTTTTTTTTTTTCCTAAAAAGAATAAGAAAAGATTATTTTTTAGCTGTTGTTGTACATATATAGCTACAATATTGACGGTGGTTGGTTTGCAATACAGTAAAATAAAATGTGACAACACCATTTCAACATTGCGCATACATACCAAAATATTTATTCAAATAAGATAAAATGTTTGTAAATTAGTAGTTAGACAATGACAAGTTTGAACCCAAAGTCACAAGTCTTTAATCCCACACATCAACGAGATATATATCTTTTAAATTTTGATCACTACTACATCATTTCATAAGGCATCTTGACCTTAACATTTCTTATGAGTGTAAGGTTCCTAATCTCTAAAACCATAGTAAATAATTTCTATTATCCAATCATTAGACTCCCACTCATGTCAGTGGAAAAGACCCCAGCAAAAAAAAAAAAAAAAATGCTGCTAATTTGATTTGAATGATCCTTTTTATTTTCCTCTAAATTGTAATTTTAGTTCCTAAAATTTGAGACAAATTTGATTTTGGTCATTAAAATTTTAAAATTCTAATTTGGTCCCTAAAATTTTAAAAAGAGAATAATTCCATTCCTTCATGCATAGGCTTGGTTTAATGTTGGCTCTTTAAATATGTGGTTAGTTCTATTTGGTCCTTGAAAATGGTGTTCCTTAAAATCCCGTTAATCATATAAATATAAAAATATATGAAGGAGTCAAATCACACACACACACACACACATTTATAACATGGACCAAATATGAACTTTGAACAATTGAGGGACCAAAATCTAACTTACACCAAAATTTAGGAGCTAAAAGTATAATTTACCCTCACCCCTCTTTTAATAAAATTAGAAAATGAAAAATTTCACATAACTTATTAGGAAAGTAAGTTGTGATTAGTGCAATATTAATTTCATAAAAATCGGCCAATGATACAATTTTTATTTTATACCAACTACAGGTATAATATTCCATTTCTTCTAAAATTTGTTTTGTTACTTACTTATTATTATTATTTTTCTTTTTTGTCATTATTATTATTTCATTGTAAACTAAATTAAGAAAAAAAAAGTGGGATAGTTAATTTCAAAGAAACCTTCGGGGTCGACTAAGCAGTTCCTAAAGTCATATGAAATTAATGAAATCTTAAAATTGAAATCTGTTGTCAACATCTTGAGACCACCCTCAAGAGTTTCCTCCCGCTAATATTCGAGTGTGGAATGAAAAAATTGCACACACTTGAAAGAATAGTCAAATACTTGAAAAAATTTAGATACTTTTTTCTATTAAAAAAAAATTCAAAGAGATCCTCGTAAAGAAAAAAGAAAAAAAAAAGGGGGGCACTAGAGACTCAACCGGCCTAGCCAGTGCCCTGTCACCATACGCGGACTACGCTCAAAACTTTCCAAAATTAAAGAAACGTTTTAAAGACTAACGCCTTGAGTCCTCTCTTCGCATTACTTATTACTCTCTCATTCTTTCTTACAGACTAAGAAGTAAGAACCACTCTCAGACAGATAAAAAAAAAAACAGAGCAACTCTCAGAAAATACATTCACACACAAAAAAACACACACTTTCTCTGTTTTGTGAGTCTTTGTTTGCTTATTATGTAAACCCCAAACTAAAATCTTTGTAAAGTATCTTTTCTTCTGCTCTGCTTATTACTATTCCATAAACCCAATATTTTACATTCAAATTTTTTCATGGCTCTGTTTGGAGTCTCTCTGTTTACTCTGTTTTCATTGCTATTCATTGCTCTGTTTCCAAGCCTCTGTTTTACTGCTGACCCAAGTATTTTCTATGACCTTCGTCTCTCTTACATCACTGCATCACCTCTCGGCGTTCCTCAACAGGTTCACTTCTCAGCTCTCTCTTTATTTTCTAAAGATTTGTTTTTTTACATGTGGGAGTGCTTTGTTTTATTTGTAGATTGTAAAACTGGGGGTCTATTTTGACTTTTTTATTTTATTATTATATAAAAAAAATTGGGTTTTCTTGTGGCTTGAATCTTTTGCAAGTGACATTTATGATGATTTTTCTATGTGGTTTTGTTTATTGTTAGCAATGTATGGTTTATGCTATGTATATTGGTGAATGAGGTTTAAGTTGATGGAAGTAGATTAAGGTCCAAACATGTCATTACAGGTGGTTTTTCTATATGGGCTTTTAGATTTTATATATATATATATATATATGTTATGTATGTATGTATGTATGTATGTACATGTATATTTTTTTCTCTTTCCTATAGTTAGCTTTGTTTATATTGTATATGTTTATCTGATAGTGGGAATTGATTATTATTGAAATTAGATTAGGATACAAAAGTGTCACTGTAAAATTTTTATTTTTGTAAGGTTTTGTATATTGAATATATTCCCTTTTTTTGGGTTGTTCTTTTTAAAATTTTTTTTTAAAATTTTTTAAGTTGATTACTTTTATTTAGTTCTATCAGATGTACTTTGAGTAGTAGGTGAAGTAAATGAACAATCCCCAAGAGAGAGAGAGTTTATTGGTGAAGTACAGAAGTAGTATAATACAAATACAGCGATGTTTACAATGTGGAGCTTGTGTTTTTCTTGTTGTTACCCACTCTTTCTGCAGTTACCTTTTGTGATTTGGGGTCCTTTTGTATGTTGATGGATGCTATATTGATTTCAACAATTCATTCTTAATTATCAATTTTATTGTGGAAATCCTCTGTGATGTCTCATGTATGTGGTTCGAACCCCATTCCCCTTCCCCACTATCTACAATCTACCTACAAAAAAATTATCAATATTATTGTTCTTGTCACTGTTGTTATTATCATTCATTTGTCATTATTATGATTCACCATTCAAGAATTGTGCTTGTGTTGGTGTGATTCTTTTCTAATTAATATTTGTTTAATGCAATTACATGATTTTGTTCCCTGCTTTCTTTTAAATTTTCTTCAAAGGTTTTATGACCCGACTTTTGTTGAATTAGAAAGAGTAATGTTGAAGTTTATCAAAATTTGAGTGATTTACCTATTTTATTAAATTATGGTTTGCAGGTTATTGCGGTTAATGGAAAGTTTCCGGGTCCCCTAATCAATTCTACTACTAATGACAATCTTAATGTCAACGTACATAATGATTTGGATGAAAATCTCTTGATGACCTGGTTGGTTTCAGCACAATATAATCTTATTTTAGTTTTTTTTTTTTTTTTAACATTAATTTTGCCTTGGAGTGGCCTTTGACATATTTGGGATTAATGTTTGTGGCAGGTCTGGGATTCAGATGCGGCATGACTCTTGGCAGGATGGTGTTCTTGGCACAAATTGTCCAATTCATCCAAAAAGGAATTGGACTTACCAGTTTCAAATGAAGGATCAAATTGGGAGCTTTTTCTACTTCCCATCTCTCAATTTTCAGAGAGCATCTGGTGGCTTTGGTCCTATCATTATTAATAATCGGGTTATAATTGCAATTCCTTTTGCACAGCCAGATGGGGATATCACCATTACAATAGGTGACTGGTATATCCAGAACCATACGGTCAGTATTTGTTTTTATGTTGGTGTTTGCTTGTGGACATTGTAGTGGGATTGTAGATTTAACTTTTTTCAAATTTTAGGCACTGCGATCAGCTCTTGATGCTGGAAATGGCCTTGCGATGCCTGATGGAGTTCTCATCAATGGAAAGGGGCCTTACAGATACAACAACACCCTCGTACCTGATGGCATTGAGTATGAAACCATTCAAGTTGATCCAGGTAATGTTTTTTCAGTATTGGTAGGGAAAATGTGTTAAACCATTTGCTTTCTTTTTATTCTTGTTTTTGTTTTCACAAAAATTTTGTTTTCCATATCACACCGGTCTTTATTTTCTCTTGGGTAGCTATTGTGTATCTGGTCATCAGTTAATGCCTGAGTTCCTCTTTTTATTTAATGTTTTCAGTTTAGTGATTTTGTTGGAACTTAGAAGTCATTTTTCTCAATCAACTTCTTGACATCTTGTTTTGTTTAATTTTTATGCCTACTAAATTTAAATCTTTAAGTTTCATTGGTTTCCATTACTTATAAAATTACCGGTATCAGTTTGAGATTGTAGAGGTTTGTAGAACACACATAGACGTGCATTTGGAGAATGGCCATACTACATCATATTATTTTGGTTCTTCATTTTTGATTTTATGATATGGATTTCTTTGTTGTTTATGTTTCCTTGCAAATGGTTTTAGCAGTTTGAGATATTAATTGGCTATAGCATTATGTTTTGCAGGCAAAACATATCGAGTTCGTGTGCACAATGTTGGAATTTCAACTAGTTTGAACTTTAGAATTCAAAACCATTTTCTGCTTCTAGCAGAAACAGAAGGATACTATACAACACAACAAAATTTTTCTTCCTTAGATATTCATGTTGGGCAATCTTGTTCGTTTTTGGTTACCATGGACCAGAATGCAAGTTCTGATTACTACATCGTGGCAAGTGCTAGATTTGTGAATGAATCTCTTTGGCAAAGAGTGACCGGTGTTGCTGTTTTACGCTATTCCAATTCTAAAGGACCAGCAGCTGGTCCTCTCCCTGACCCACCAAATGATTTTTATGACAAGTCATGGTCAATGAACCAAGCATTAAGCATCAGGTTTGTTTTCATAACACCTCGTTCGTTTAGGAGTATGATGTCTTGGATAGCTTGGTTTCTCATGAGTCATGACACATCACAAGCAGTAATCAAGCCTAATATAAATGATGGGGCAGTTGGTTTAATTCATGCCCAAAAATTACAGAATCTTCTTTGAGTAGCTGCCTCTGCAGATGGTGCAGTTAGGTGTAATTCATGCTTTAAGTCGACGCAGATAAATGATGTGGCAGCATTTTTAGTTGCACTCCCCTTCTTTTCTTTTTGATTTATGTTTCAGTGAAATTCTTGTAATAGAAGTTTAATTGTTAATATGCTTATATTTAAAGATTCCATTCTATATTGTTTAGGCAAAATGTATCTGCCAGCGGAGCTCGCCCTAATCCTCAAGGTTCCTTTCACTATGGTCAAATTAATGTGACTCAGACCTATGTGATAAAGACTGTGCCACCAGAAATAATTAATGGGACGCTTCGAACAACACTTAACGGGATCTCATTTGTCAATCCTGACACACCAATCAGGCTTGCTGACAAGTATAATGTGACAGGAGCTTATAAGCTTGATTTTCCTGATCAGCCTCTTAACAGAACACCCCGGGTGGACAGATCTGTTATCAATGCTACATATAAGGGATTCATAGAAATCATATTTCAGAACAATGATACCGTGATGCAGAGTTTTCATGTAGATGGCTATTCATTTTTTATAGTTGGGTAAGAATCTTTCCTTTGTTTATACAATATCTCATTTGCCTTAAGGTATAGGCATTGTAAGAAATTGATTGATTGAGTGCAGGATGGGTACTAATGAGTGGACAGTAGACAGTAGAAGTAGATATAACAAGTGGGATGCAATTTCTCGCTCCACTACACAGGTTCGTTTTTAATGTAATACAAGGGAATCATGGAGCTAATGTGAATAAATTTCTTTCAACCGTTAGATTCATAATTCTTAAAATTTCTGTAAGAATTTGAGGTTCTTAGAAGTGAGAAATGCTAGTGTACTTATATTGTTAATGATGGTTTCTGTGCGGTCCAGTTGTATGTCTTGTGTTGAACTCTTCAGTTTTTTTGTTGTGTAGGTTTTCCCTGGGGGATGGACAGCAGTCCTTATTTCTTTGGACAACGTTGGAGTGTGGAACATTAGAACCGAAAATCTTGATAGATGGTATCTAGGTCAAGAAACTTATATGAAAATTATCAATCCACAGGAAAATGGTGCAACGGAGATGGATAAACCTGAAAATGTTTTATATTGTGGTGCCCTCCAATACTTAGCAAAGTATGTCTAGAAACTTAGAAACTCGTTCTCTCTTTCTAGTGCACTCACATTCATACACACTAACTTCTTTAATTCTTCTTTTGTTGGCACCTTTAGGGATGAAAACAATTCTGCAGGATCAGTTTTAAGAGGAAACTCAAAACTGCTTTTCACTTTGCTGGTGGCGTTCTTTGCTTTGATTAATATTTCAAGCTAAGCTTTGCTGCTGATTGGTGAGAAATATGATACCAAACTGTGACGGCTTTGTCCTGACTCTGTTGCAGGTGTGATGTTATTGTTGGAGATGTTTGTGAGACATATTTAGTTTAGGTGTGCAAACGTTTGTCAGTACAAAATTTTCTGGTCCAAAGGAACTGTTTCCTTTTCTTTTCTTTTTTTTTTTGGAAAAAACATATTGGGGTTACACCTATTTCTTGTAATTTAGGCAACTGGTTATCCAACATTTCTTCTAGTCTTTAAGTTACACTAATTATGATTAATTCATTCTTAATACCATTTGACTTATTGAGAAGAGGGTCTACTGAATTCATAATATACCACACAAATGCAATGCTATTTGATTTATTATGGACATCTTTTGTCATTATTTGGGTAATAATTCCATTCAATATGGGTGGTATGTGCTTCAAATGACAGGGATAAATAAATTATAATAAAGTTTCTAGTTTTTGCTCACATGCACTTCCAGTGTAATTGTTTTGGGGCTACTATATAGTGGACTGCATACAGGACATTTTACCATGGGTTCTATTGAACTATGGATGTGTCATTATTTTAGAATTCCATGCCTCATCCCCTCTAACTCCTCCCTTCCCCCTTCAATTTTGTATTGAAGCCTTTAAGTTAATTTTCCAAAAAGATTTCTCACTCACATGACACATCTGCTTTGTCCACTCTCCCATATTTGGCTGTCTCCAAAATAGTAATCTATCTCGTTTGGAAAGGTGTATATGCTATATTTTATTATTTTCCTAAATTTTAAAAAAATTCGTAGATTTTACCTTATTTATTGAGTCATGTTAATCTATGCGAATAATTTTATTAATTGAGTTCCTCTACATAGGCTTGGACGAAAACATTGTCTATCAAGAATTTTGCCCTCATTTCTAAAATTGAGTGTCCAAATTAGTAGGGCAATTTTGGTAACTTATTTTTAGGGATGCACAAAGAACAAAATTGATCCTACACTGACCATTGAATTTTATAATTCCAATGAAGTGGTTAAGGATATGGTATTTTAAAGTTTATCACATCAAATCGAGACACAGAATTCCTCAATCATTTTTGGAATATATATATATATATATTTATTTATTTATACTCTATTATTAAGTCTAGATGAAAGATGCTAACTCAGATCATCTTTCTACTCATTTTTTTCATTCGACAAAAAATAATTAAAGGGGATGAATAAAAATATTTTTGGTATTTGGTAAAAAGGCCTTAAGGAACAAGGAATTCCTTAATCAATTTACAAGAATTCTATATCAATTCAAGGCACATTAAAAGTGTCTTTCCTTTTCATTTTGCTCCTAATTTCTCCTATCTCAGATTTCAATGTCTAGAGGCACAACAGAATTGACAACAAATTTCACACTTATTTGAGGTGGTAAGTTATTAATGACGAGCCTATATAAAAATCAATAATTAATTGCGAATTCAACAAGTGTGAAATTTGTTGTCAAAACTATTGTGACTATAGCATTGCTACTCAGATTTTGGTTGCCTTTGTCAAATTTCAGAATGAGCCTACTAATCTATTTATCTAAAAAAGTGACAATGACCCTTGTACACGTGACAAAGATTTGGATCAGGTGCAATATGTGACAATGCCTGTGTTTGGATTCCACGGTAAGTTGCGGCACGTTTTCCATTTCACGTTTTCTCCATTTTTTTTTTTTTTTTTTTGGCCGGTTTTTTTGACTTTGGGGGACAAAATTTACTGTGTATATACTGTGTGTGTACTGTTCACGCACTGTTCATACACTGTTCACGCAATATTTAATATTAAAAGTGGGTCCCACAACACTATTCACACATTTAAAAATTATTTTGCTACAGTGTTTTCAGCAATAATCAGTTTTTAGTAACTTTCAGCAACAATAAGTACTATCCAAACGGACCCAATGTCTAGTCTATATTTATCTCAGAGTTCAGAACTCTTTTTTTAGCACCATAATTTCTCTACTAATTTAATGCTCCTCGTCTATTTTGCTCTCTCATATATCATGCTCCACATTCCTTCTCAAAGCTTGTTAGAACAAGATATATTTGGTTTGCAGTAGATTTCTGCATCATCCACATTATTTGATTGTACATTAAAATGTTAGATTTCTGAAAGCAACAATAATTTCACCATCTAGTTTTTTGCAACACTGAGCTAAGGCTCCATAGCACTTGCTTTAATTTGGTTATGTTTTGATGGAACAAGGATTCTAATTGCCTTCTGATAGGCCGATTCCTCAAAGATTGTATGGCATAATTCCCAGCTTTCCGCAGTCTAAGTGTAGGCAATTACAAAATAGCTTAAGCATTAATAACATAGTTTGGAATTACAAACTTTTTCCAACAAGATCTAGTAAATAGACAAAACTTACCAAAAGGTCTTGGCGTTAAGATACAGTCCTAGTAATCAAAATCCCAAAAAGAAAATAAGTACCACGTTTAGTTTCACGTCAAAATCACCTACCACAAGTTTAGGCAAGTTGTCCAAGTCTGAAGGTTGGTTTACTTGTCATGCAAACTCAGTTACGCGAAATATCGAAACTTTCAGCACAACTTCCTTCCTGTTGATCAACTCAAAGACACATACATCCCCTTCCTTTATACCATTGTCTCTAGCAAATGGTTTCCATCCCACGCCGATTGTCTTAGGTGAAGTTGTACCATCTTTGAAACAAAACTGGCAAGGCCAACATTTTCCACTAGAAGCCTGAAGCTTGATATTTTTTTTCCCACAAGCACTATAGCATTGCTACTCAGATTTTGGTTGCCTTTGTCAAATTTCAGAATGAGCCTACTAATCTATTTATCTAAAAAAGTGACAATGACCCTTGTACACGTGACAAAGATTTGGATCAGGTGCAATATGTGACAATGTCTAGTCTATATTTATCTCAGAGTTCAGAACTCTTTTTTTAGCACCATAATTTCTCTACTAAAATAATGCTCCTCGTCTATTTTGCTCTCTCATATATCATGCTCCACATTCCTTCTCAAAGCTTGTTAGAACAAGATATATTTGGTTTGCATTAGATTTCTGCATCATCCACATTATTTGATTGTACATTAAAATGTTAGATTTCTGAAAGCAACAATAATTTCACCATCTAGTTTTTTGCAACACCGAGCTAAGGCTCCATAGCACTTTCTTTAATTTGGTTATGTTTTGATGGAACAAGGATTCTAATTGCCTTCTGATAGGCCGATTCCTCAAAGATTGTATGGCATAATTCCCAGCTTTCCGCAGTCTAAGTGTAGGCAATTACAAAATAGCTTAAGCATTAATAACATAGTTTGGAATTACAAACTTTTTCCAACAAGATCTAGTAAATAGACAAAACTTACCAAAAGGTCTTGGCGTTAAGATACAGTCCTAGTAATCAAAATCCCAAAAAGAAAATAAGTACCACGTTTAGTTTCACGTCAAAATCACCTACCACAAGTTTAGGCAAGTTGTCCAAGTCTGAAGGTTGGTTTACTTGTCATGCAAACTCAGTTACGCGAAATATCGAAACTTTCAGCACAACTTCCTTCCTGTTGATCAACTCAAAGACACATACATCCCCTTCCTTTATACCATTGTCTCTAGCAAATGGTTTCCATCCCACGCCGATTGTCTTAGGTGAAGTTGTACCATCTTTGAAACAAAACTGGCAAGGCCAACATTTTCCACTAGAAGCCTGAAGCTTGATATTTTTTTTCCCACAAGCATAATTTTTTGAAAATTCAGGACAGACATACTGCACAAGAAAGTAGAATTTCAAATAAGCATATTTCAAGTTGACTTTTAAAATACTTCAAGAGCTAAACATATATATACAATAAAGGCTCACCACAAAATTGCGTATTAAACTATATGCCGGAATGACACGGATGAAAGAAGGATTTTTTGGCTTGAACATTCTGGCTGCTTGCAATGCCCTTTCTCCTCCTCCAGATAACACAGATCCTCTTGCTGAAGACATGGGAAGGTTTTCTATAACGATCAATTCAGTATCTACTTCCTCTTTTACACACAACTCTTGTGGAGTAGAAATTTCATTTTCATTCAAACTGCCCTGCCTTTTCTTATCCCCATTAGATGGATACTTAATCTCAGTAGTAGTCATATCAAACACAAGAACATGGAATTTCGAGTTCCCTTTGTATTTGAAGACTAGGAAGTACCCATAATTGATAGAATGATACTCGACAAAATCCCTCCAACCGCCATGAAACCAAATATTGTTGTTAGCCTTCTCCAACCTCACTTGCCAAGTGCAGCCATTAGGAACAGCAAGTGTAGCAACACCGGAAAGTTTATCCCCATGTTCCCTTACAAACTTTTCAGGAAGCCTCTACGAGCACAAAATCTAGTTACATTTTCTTAATTCCAATATAAAATTAAATCAAGAAAACTATGCTTCCAAGGTTTACATCAATGGTTTCTGATCATCACAATTGCAACATTAGTGATTTTTGCAGCAATGCTACACCAAACCATAACTTGAAAGAAACATTTTAGAGGCTGACCAGGCTTTCAGGCTTTTACCCTATTTCTAAGTTTTACCAAATGTCCTTGTTTTTAGTCCGATCAAATACTCAAAATTGCTTTGATGAAATCAGTTACAGCACAATCTAATCAATAAAAATTTGACAAAACACAGTTCAACAATGATGTAGTTATAAGGAAAACATGTGATCTAGAGAAACTCTTTAACTATCTCATGGTTCATCATTTTCTCCTACATTTTAATCATTGACCACCACTCTGGCCTTTATTGAGAGCTTAGAAACTTTGGTTAGCCATATATTTGAAATTTTGCATAAGAAAATCAGTTGTTCTTCCATAAAATAAACTCAGAACGATGCTTCCAAGTTCCAATTCATTATCACATGCAACATTGAATTTTGTGAGGATGAACTTTCCCTGTGACAGGTCAAGAAACTTGGCTTTAATTTGACTCACTTTAAATGAACAAAACTCCTAACCATCGTAACATTTCAAACTAGACAAACAATATATTGGAAATAGCAACATATCTAACTGGATAGTGGATACATTTCACTTCTTAAGGTGTTTCCTATATTACAAAGCAGAGGTCAGTGACCAACAAGAACCAGAGTACCCGTTTTTACAGTGGTGCTGCTGGTGCATACAAAAGCACAAGACTCATACATAGCAACAAAGAACAGCAGGGAAATAAAAAAATAAAAAAGAAGAAGCAAGTAATTTAAGATAAACTTAGCCAAAAGAAAACAATGCTACGTAGGAATGTAATACATTACCAGTTTCATGTCCTGCACGGTGGAAGGAAGTATTATCTTGAAGAAGTGTGAGTGTCTACTCCGGTGAGTCCTTCCTTTTAGAGCCATATGGATTTTCAGTGAATGAATAAGTAGTTGGTTGTGTGGTTTGAATGAGTTTGTATGTATTGTAACTATATATATATATATATATAAAGTAGTACCCTAGATACGGGTAGATTGAGCAGTGAATACGCCAGTCCAAGCATCTTGACGAAATCTTCAGTTTTCTCAGTTCTGTCTCTGTGACTGTCATATCATATCTAAACGGTGTACTTGACTACTTGTCATTTGTCAAGTCTCCATAGCATTTTGGTAGTGATATATTAGAAGATCGAACACGCAAGTGCAGAATGTAGTACTCTTGGGAAGATGCAGGATCTCCTACCTGTTGAACGAAATAGATATCAAGATTTAAAAAGTAAACCGACGAAATGTTAGACTAAAAAATGTTTACAGACTCGTACCATCTATTTTAACAACAGATATATATGTATATATATATACACACACACATATATCATCGATTTCAATGACGCACTATGAACAGTTTATTTAGTTGAATTTGAAATTTTTTTTGTTAAAAGAGTTAGAAAATAAGATTTAAAGTTAACTGAACAGTAAAATGAGAACTTAGCAATGTTATTGATTTCGTTTCTTTCCGTTCTGGCCGGAATATCTTGTACCGGTATGCAATCCGGTACGGTAATACCACCCGTTCCACCTCGGGTTAAATTCCGATTAGTTTCGGAACATTCCGGCCATTCCGTTGAATTCCGGCTGGTATCAGATTTTGGCTTAAAAAAAAAAATATATATATATATATATAACTACAAACCCATCAATCTCAGGTCTCCACCACGTCGCCGGCCCGCCATTTGCCTGAATGAACAAAGCGTCCCAGCCCACTTCTTCATCTTCTTCTTCTTCTTTATCTTCTTCTTCTCCGTTTTGCATTCGCTGGTGAGTGGGATTGGTCTTTCGTTGTTTTATTCTTTTATTATCTACTGTCTTTTTTTTTTTTTTTTTTTTGGACAGAAATTTTCTACTGTCTTATATAACATTCTTCTTTATTAATATAATTTCAAGATTTATATACTAATTAAAATATTAAGAACTTTTGTGCTTTGACTTTCACATTTATTATATTTTTTAGGATTATCTAAAATGTGAATTTTATTTGTAGACAATTATAAATAATATTTTTATATTTTACTTTATTTAATTTAAAAAATTAATTAAATTCATTATTTTATATAATAGTAACACTTCTTTAAATTGAAACTTTTATGTTGTATACGTGTGTTCATATATATATATATATATATATGCATGCGTGTTTGTATGTTTTTTTTTTTTTTTTTAGGAATCTTGAAACGGTACGTCGAAATAAGCTGGTATCAAAATATTCCGTTCCACTAAACAAACTAAAATAGGAGCTGAAACAGAATTAATAATATTGATAAATAGTACCAAAAAGAAGCTAAAAACTTAAATAAACTGAAATTTGTAGCTTACCCCAAATGGGCTACATATAAACATTTGAATGATTAATACATCAATTTGTAAAGTTATTATAGAAGAATTTACACTATCTCTACCCCACTCATTTAAAAAATAAATAAAATCTAACCTCTAATATAAGCACAATAAGAATGACACAGTATATAAACATTTGAATGATTATTTATTTATTTACTATTAACTCATCCATTAGTAAGATTAATGTATAAGAATTTACGCTATCTCAACCTCACTCATTAAAAAAAAAAAAAAAAAAAATCAAACGTCTACTATCAACACAATTTTTATTGCAATCTTTTACATAATTAATTATGAAAACGAATTGTTGTAATTGGTGCCTTTAATCATAACTTACAACAACAATTGTTAAAAAAATAAAAATAAAATTTCGCCTAATGTTATATTATATTCTTATTTCAATTCTCATGTCTCTCAAGAAAAAATATAAACAGATGATATTAAAATAGCTGCAAAAAATAAATTTTTGAGTAAAACAAACTTTTGCTAAAATTTAAAAATCAAAATAATATTTTTCCCTAAAATTTTTAATTTCCACAAGTGTCTCATTCATACATGTCTTTTATTACTGTTAGTTTATTACTATTAATTTAGGGCCAAATACCCTTTCAAAAAAAAAAAAAAAATTAGGGCCAAATACATAGTGTAAAATTGAAAGATATACCTAAAACCTTAGAGTATCCGCAGTGGGCTTCTCATATGCCAAATGTAAGATACAAGCCCAACAAGCCCAACAAATGCTCAGCAACTGGAAGGCTATATGGGAAAAGCATTTTTTTTTTTTTTTTTGAGATTTAGCTATAGTACCATCTTAAATGTAAGATGGTACTGTAGCTAAATTGTATAAAAAATAATAATTTTTTAATGCTCTTTTTACCCGGTAATTTCTCTCTCCTCTCTCATTTTTTCTCTTTCTTTTCTCTCTCTTCCTTCTCTGTTTCTCATCCCATCTCTCTCTCGCCATTGTCAAGCCTCTCTCTCGGAGCTCACGCCAAATCACCAAGCCAGATCGGAGCTCACGCTGGATTGGATTTCTTGATCGCGTGGTGGCGAGGCTGGTGGCGCAGCTACGATGGGTGTGGTGGGTTTTATTTTGGGTTTTTGGTTCCAGTTTCCAGCGTTTGGGTCGGATTTGGGTGGTGTTTGGGTTGGCGTTGGGTGGTTGGATTTAGGTCCGGTGGTTGTGATTTTTTCCAATGGGTTGGGGGATTTGTTCCGATGGGTTTGATGGTGGGTTTCGGTGTTTGCTGGGTTTGTTTGGGTAGAGGTTAGTGGTGGCGTGGAGGAAAGCGATGAACGCAAGTTTGTAGGCCCTGAAGTGGAGAATTTGGTGTCAAAAAGCACTGCCGAAGTGGGTTGCGATCCGGTTCTTCTAGGTTGCAATCTGGGTTCTATGTGTGTGTGTGTGTGTGTTTTTTTTTTTTTTTCGTTGTGATCGATGCCTAAAGGAAGAGGTTTGGGTTCTTCTGGATNCTTGACTCTTGAGTGTCTTCTAGAGTCTAGTCCAATCCTCTTTTATTGATTTCAAATTTCAGCTTTTTTGAGCACATCACGTGATTAACTTTGAAAATGAGAAAGAAAGTTAAAAAAAAAAATCCAAAAGCAAAGGTCAGTAAGAGGTATTATTTTTATTTTCCTAATTGTGTACCATAGTTTATAACTTCATATTAATATTAATTTATTTTAGAAAAATATATATTATTAGATAAATATTATATTGATAACATTTTCACAATACTTATATAATAGATTGTGAGTAATATATTGATATTAGCTGTTACTAATAAGCAAAAAAGTAATTTCAATTGTGGATTTAACTTAAAATTAATAACAACTAAACACTTATAAATTATTGTAAAATATTGTGAACATAATACTTCTTTTATTAATATAATTTCAAGATTTATATACTAATTAAAATATTAAGAACTTTTGTGCTTTGACTTTCACATTTATTATATTTTTTAGGATTATCTAAAATGTGAATTTTATTTGTAGACAATTATAAATAATATTTTTATATTTTACTTTATTTAATTTAAAAAATTAATTAAATTCATTATTTTATATAATAGTAACACTTCTTTAAATTGAAACTTTTATGTTGTATACGTGTGTTCATATATATATATATATATATATGCATGCGTGTTTGTATGTTTTTTTTTTTTTTTTTAGGAATCTTGAAACGGTACGTCGAAATAAGCTGGTATCAAAATATTCCGTTCCACTAAACAAACTAAAATAGGAGCTGAAACAGAATTAATAATATTGATAAATAGTACCAAAAAGAAGCTAAAAACTTAAATAAACTGAAATTTGTAGCTTACCCCAAATGGGCTACATATAAACATTTGAATGATTAATACATCAATTTGTAAAGTTATTATAGAAGAATTTACACTATCTCTACCCCACTCATTTAAAAAATAAATAAAATCTAACCTCTAATATAAGCACAATAAGAATGACACAGTATATAAACATTTGAATGATTATTTATTTATTTACTATTAACTCATCCATTAGTAAGATTAATGTATAAGAATTTACGCTATCTCAACCTCACTCATTAAAAAAAAAAAAAAAAAAAATCAAACGTCTACTATCAACACAATTTTTATTGCAATCTTTTACATAATTAATTATGAAAACGAATTGTTGTAATTGGTGCCTTTAATCATAACTTACAACAACAATTGTTAAAAAAATAAAAATAAAATTTCGCCTAATGTTATATTATATTCTTATTTCAATTCTCATGTCTCTCAAGAAAAAATATAAACAGATGATATTAAAATAGCTGCAAAAAATAAATTTTTGAGTAAAACAAACTTTTGCTAAAATTTAAAAATCAAAATAATATTTTTCCCTAAAATTTTTAATTTCCACAAGTGTCTCATTCATACATGTCTTTTATTACTGTTAGTTTATTACTATTAATTTAGGGCCAAATACCCTTTCAAAAAAAAAAAAAAAATTAGGGCCAAATACATAGTGTAAAATTGAAAGATATACCTAAAACCTTAGAGTATCCGCAGTGGGCTTCTCATATGCCAAATGTAAGATACAAGCCCAACAAGCCCAACAAATGCTCAGCAACTGGAAGGCTATATGGGAAAAGCATTTTTTTTTTTTTTTGAGATTTAGCTATAGTACCATCTTAAATGTAAGATGGTACTGTAGCTAAATTGTATAAAAAATAATAATTTTTTAATGCTCTTTTTACCCGGTAATTTCTCTCTCCTCTCTCATTTTTTCTCTTTCTTTTCTCTCTCTTCCTTCTCTGTTTCTCATCCCATCTCTCTCTCGCCATTGTCAAGCCTCTCTCTCGGAGCTCACGCCAAATCACCAAGCCAGATCAGAAGAGGTTTGGGTTCTTCTGGATTGCGATTTGGTTTTTTTTTTTTTTTTTTTCTTTCTTTCTTTCTTTCTGTTGTGACTGATGGCTTAAGGAAGAGGTGGGTATGGCTAAATTTGGGTATGGGTTTGATATGGATGGTGGTTGAATTTTATCTTTGCTCTTTCTTTCTTTGTGAATATGGCTGAATTGGCAGTGAAGAGAAGAAAAAAAATCAAGGATTTTTTCAAGTTGCAAGCGTGTATTGGTGGGTGGTTGTTCTGGGTTTGGGTTGGTGGTGGGTGGATGAGAGAGGGAAAAATAGAGAGACGGAGAACAAAGATGAAGAAAGAAGAGAGAGAGAGATTTTTTATATTATTTTATTGTGTAATTTATATTATTTTAATAAGTAGAATGAAAAAAAATGAAATATGGGATGTTGAGTGTATTGTAAAATGGTATTGTATAAGTAATAAAGTAGCTTTTTGGGATGGTAAAATAGGATGGGATATGAGATCTGGATGTGGATGCTCTTAGGTATGTATTTAGACCTAAATTCCAAAATTTGCCACCTAATCACTTTTAAATCTAAACTAACTTGAATGTCAAATGTAAGTGATTAACCAATTTCATATTGCTTGGATATTCATAAAACCACTAAAGCAAATAAAGTAATATAAATAGTGGAAAAGAAATGCAAACCTCACAATAACAATGATGTGTTATCAAAGAGGGAAACCCAATAATTAGGATAAAAAAACCTCTCTGTAGTAGTGATATTGAAACTTCCATGAGTGAGTAGTTGTAGTACAAGATACATAATAAGCCCTCCAAGCCTAAGGCTTTCCTAGTACTTGAGCCCTCTAGGCTCCTACTAACAACTGACTTCATCAAGTCCTTTCTTTAACTAGTCTCCAAAAATGGGCGTTGAGCTGCCAACCACTAGCCACCCACCAAGTCTCCTAAGATTTGTGGTATTGCTCCAAATGATTCCAAGCTTCGATCAACTCTCAAACACTCAAGAATGATGATGATGCACAAAAATCATCAGTGAGTTGATCGTTCACACACATGCCAATGGATTTATACTTGAAGAATAAAAGAGAACCAATCAAAGGGCACCGGTAAGGTACTAGCCAAAGACCCTCCGAATGTTAAGTTAGTAATAAAAGAATCTCTCAGAACTCAAGAATGCAAGAGCTAGGGAGAATTCACATACCTCAAGAAGGGTAAGGTTTGTGGTTTATATAGTGGTAGAGAAATGACCTGAATCCTTTGATACGAGGAGATTTCCTTGTAGAGAGAAAGGTCCCAAGATACCTAGTAATAGCCTTCCCATATATGAAAGATTTGATTGCATGGTAAGGCCTTTGGTTGTGATGTGCAAGTAGTTTCCATGTTAGGATGTGTGAGTGGGCCCCACACGAGCCATGGGAAACCCTAGGTGATGAATTTTCCAAATCAGAGATTACCTAATTCGTTGACCCCTAAGAGGACCGTCCCTTTCAGAATGACCTTCCCTTTTAAGGGGTTGACTTTCCCTTCCGAGGGTCAGTTGTCCCTTTTGAGATTTAGCCAAAATTTTTCTCATCAGATGATTTTGATAGTAATCTCCTCTCATTGATAAGTGTAATAGATCTCTCAATGGAAAATGGTACACGAGATTTGGATTGAAATTGAGCAGGCCAAAGGATAAGAATAAAATAGATGCTGTGTCCTCAACAAACTCGTGGTAGTAAAACATCTCATGAATTGCCCACAAGTCGGTCATCACAAAGGCTGATTCTTTTTTTGTCACGCGAACATCAGAGGAACCACATGCATTTCGCATGAGCAAAATGCTCTGCTTTGCACCAGTGACTAGGGTTCAAGCACACAGTGCCGGCTCAAGGCCTAGGCCTAAGGCCTCACAACAAATAAAAAATTTCTCTACCAAAAAAAGGCCCCATCTCCCTTAGTAAAAAGTCCAAAATTTTATAAAAATATAACATTTTTTAAATAATTGATACATTTTTTAAGGGCGATGCTAAAAATACCAAAAATTTTATTATAGATTTAACTGACATATCACCAATCACATAAAAAAGAAATTCAAATACAAATAAATTAAATTGTTAAAATTCATCAATTACAGTTATAATCACATTTATTGTGAATATTTTGTAGTATTTTTAGTCTTTTTCTTTTTCATTTCTAACATGGCTTTTAAAATAGGAGACCAATAAAAATTTAACCCAATCAAAACCCTAAGATGTTTCAAATAAAATGCTGCAAATGTGATAAATCACCAATAATGACTAATTTCCTACTAAGCCACACACCAAATAATACCTATCTATCTCTTTCTTTTAAAAAGAATATATAAAATTAACATTTAGATTACAACTGTACTTAACTAAACATAGTCATATATTCAAGTTAAAGTAAATTCCTTTTGATTCAACTATAATATTCAATCTTCTATTTGAAATTAACCTTAGTTGAGCTAGTATTATTCATCAATTTCTACATTTACATCAAATTAATCTTCATTTAATTAGTATTATATAATTTTATTTAATTAATGTTTACATATAAAAAGACCCCATATAAATTTTTTGCTTAAGGCCTCAAATTTTGTTGGGCCGGCCCTGCAAACACATTTATCCAATCACTTATCACAACCTAATTCCAAAAATACAAAGAAATAAGTAGAATTAGAAGTAAATTTGGCACTAAATTAAGTCAACAAAAACAATAACTTAACAAAAACAAATTTGAAACAAGCTTTCAAGTTTTTTTTTTTTTTTTTTTTTTTGAGCAAAAGCTTTCAAGTTTTTTTTAACTTGTATAAAACGGATAAAGTTTTTCTCAAAATTATTCCAAAGGAATTTATGTCAAATCCCGTCCAATATGTGACTAATTATTCACTAATCAGTTATATGTATTTTTAATTAGATGATATTTTAATTATTTATAAACAATGAACGTGATTTTTTTTTTGGAAAGCACAATGAACGTGATTATTAAGATAATAACTAACTTTTTTTTTTTCAGAGAAAAGATAATGTAGGGTCCAAAATCTTTACGCAAACCCAAAGACAATTAATTTGTAGAGTATGGGTCAAAGAACTAGAATTAGCAAGGGACTAATAACAATAGATTATCACTCTTTTAACTGTTCATTCATCAGTTTGAATACATTCCATGGTTTGTTTCAAACCCTCTCCCTCTATTATATAGTCACTCTCACCCTCATCTCCATCGTCCACGTGCTCCCCATCCATGAACTTGCTTAAGTACCTGTCACGTCAGGCAGCTTCTTTTCATCTCTGTGTGAGTGGCGGTAGGTTAGGAGGCACTGTTCAGAGGTCTTCTCCACATAAATGCGGCCAGAAAAGCTGTTGCAATGCATTGAATACGGTGGCAGCAGCCTTTCCCTCAGATATTTCCTCATCCTTATCGTTCCTGAATATGNAAGACACAATTAATTGACTGCATAGTCATTGACATGAAATATTGAGACCCTCATGGGCAAAACAGGACTTGTCTGGATCACCTTGAAAACACAAACATCTCATTCTTCTAAATGATTTTCTATTGAAAATGCAGCCCATCCTTTCCCCATTCTCATGGCTGAAGATGTACCAGTATGGCGATAGCACCGGACACGCCATTGTTTTTCTCCACAAGTCTGAAGATCCACAAATTGATTCCAAGCAATATGCTTGTCAGTAAATTCCATAGGCACAGAAAGCCCAAGAAAGAACAATTGCAATAGTTAAGCACATATATTTTCAAGGCCATATTTAAAGAACTTCATAATGAAAATCATGTGTATATATAGACAAGACTTACAACATAGTTAAGCTTTATATTATACGGTTGCATGACAGCCATGAAAGAACGAACTTTAGGTATGGACCCTTGGCTGCTTGGATTGCTCTCTCTCTTCCTCTTGAAGAAGTGTTCGAAGGCTGTTTGTCATGCCTTGAGATGTTTATATCATCTAATTCGGTTATGTCCACAATATCTCCCAAGTTAACAATATTCTTGTTGGATGGATATTGAATCTTAGTGGTAGTCTTATCAAATATAATAACATGGAAATTTGAATTTCTTTCATATATGAAGACTAGAAGGTGCCCAGCGGAAATAGAATAGAACTCAACAAAATCCTCTCAACCATCACAAAACCAAATGCTCCCCTCAGCTTTCAACTTTGGAGGGATTCTCTGCAACTATCAAATTAAGTATTACTTCATATTACATTAAGTGAAATCAAGGAAACAGTGTTTCCATGAGGTAGATAAAAGGGATTCAAATCATTAAAGTTGAAAAATGAATGAAGTTCACGCAATATGGAGTAATAAGTTCCAAAAAATCTTGTCCTGTAGTAAAATAAATCTTGAAAAGATAGAATTGGAGTAGTGTCTAGATTTCAAGAGCAATTTCTCATGACAGCTTGGAGGATATATATGGTGTGACAGAAATCAAAGCGGTGTTTGAAAAATGGAATAGGCCACAAAGTGATGTAGCCCGAGAAGCAAGTGACTATTTTAATGAGTTTATTAAGACCAATTTTAACAGTGCAACTTTTAAGGATTTGGACTGTTCTTGCTAATGTGATTGAAAAGACAAAGGCAAGACTGCACAGTTTTTGCTACTAGGAAGTTGGCTACGAAAATAAGGAGGGAGGCCAACAAATCAGCTCATAAATTTGCTAGATATATATTCACAGACTACAAAAAAAAAGCGCCTATGGCTGCAGTTAAAAAACGCGGCTATAGGTCACAAAAACGTGGCCATAGCCCGATTTGGCCTATAGCCGCGGTTTTTTAGGCCGCGCTTACAAATATGGCCTAAAACTTGTGACTATAGGCCTGAGAGGGTCTATGGCCGCGGTTTCTAACCGCGGCCTAAGGATACATCCTACGGCTATGTCCAGTCCTTAGGCCGTGTTTAAAACGCGGCCGTAGAATGAGACGTACGGCCCAAATGCCAATATAAGGGAAAAGCAAACTCTGAATCTTAATCTTCTATATCTAACCAAAATCTATATAAAAGTCATTGAAAGAACACGTATGAAACATAACCCATAAATTATTTCATCTAGATAGTGTGTATAATCACATTCAACAGTTATAAGACAGCTCATTTTTTTCAGGAAACAAATACCCAATTAATTTGGAAAAAGAAAAAAAAGAAACTAGAAGACACATTAGGCAAAACTTGTAGAGTTTTCACTAGAATGTACAAATCAAACACCTAGACAAGAGTTGAAAACCTTGGGAAGCTGCTGGGAATCAATCAAAGCTTCTAATGGCTTTCTAATCTAAAACTCAAAGCTCAAAGGGTCAGAGGTCTTGGCTCATGTAGTTTTTTTATTTAAAAACACCACTTTTACTTTGCAGAACTCCTGCCAACTCCAAGTCCATTCATTATTTTATAGAATATGATAGTAACTTATCTTGAAAATATGAAAACAATCTATTGAAATAGTGATTGGACTTGACGTTGTTAAGAGTTCTGCTCTCTAGTACAAGTAAAAGTGGTGTTTGTAAATCAAAAAAATACATGAGCCATGACCTCTTACCTTTTGAGCTTTGAGTTTAGATCAGAAAGCCTAGATCAGAAGCTTTGATTGATACTTTGATTGATATTACCGGCAACTTCGTAAGGTGTATTGGTTCTAGAAAAAGTTTAGTTTAGGGTTTTATTCTATTGAAATAGATAGTAATTGTGTGTATTACGGTTTAATATTTCATGTGCAATTATTTAAAAAAATCTGACGTGGCACAATATTATTGGATGGTATAAACATAAGTTTTTACACCACATCTTTATTGAATTTAATCTCATGGAGTAATAAGTTCCAAAAAATCTTGTCTTGTAGTAAAATAAATCTTGAAAAGATAGAATTGGAGTAGTGTCTAGATTTCAAGAGCAATTTCTCATGACAGCTTGGAGGATATATATGGTGTGACAGAAATCAAAGCGGTGTTTGAAAAATGGAATAGGCCACAAAGTGATGTAGCCCGAGAAGCAAGTGACTATTTTAATGAGTTTATTAAGACCAATTTTAACAGTGCAACTTTTAAGGATTTGGACTGTTCTTGCTAATGTGATTGAAAAGACAAAGGCAAGACTGCACAGTTTTTGCTACTAGGAAGTTGGCTACGGAAATAAGGAGGGAGGCCAACAAATCAGCTCATAAATTTGCTAGATATATATTCACAGACTACAAAAAAAAAAAGCACCTATGGCTGCAGTTAAAAAACGCGGCTATAGGTCACAACGTGGCCATAGCCCGATTTGGCCTATAGCCGCGGTTTTTTATGCCGCGCTTACAAATATGGCCTAAAACTTGTGACTATAGGCCTGAGAGGGTTTATGGCCGCGGTTTCTAACCGCGGCCTAAAGATACATCCTACGGCTGCGTTTTAACCGTGGCCGTATGTCCAGTCCTTAGGCCGTGTTTAAAACACGGCTGTAGAATGAGACGTACGGCCCAAATGCCAATATAAGGGAAAAGCAAACTCTGAATCTTAATCTTCTATATCTAACCAAAATCTATATAAAAGTCATTGAAAGAACACGTATGAAACATAACCCATAAATTATTTCATCTAGATAGTGTGTATAATCACATTCAACAGTTATAAGACAGCTCATTTTTTTCAGGAAACAAATACCCAATTAATTTGGAAAAAGAAAAAAAAGAAACTAGAAGACACATTAGGCAAAACTTGTAGAGTTTTCACTAGAATGTACAAATCAAACACCTAGACAAGAGTTGAAAAATGAAGCCCATTTTCTTGGGAAACAATTTCCTGGGAAAAAACTGGAAAGGTGAAAGGAAATGTCATCTGGGGTTGGGAGTTACTAACTCTGTTGAGGATGATAAAGAAATTAGACTCACCAAGATATATCAGGCTTCAGATCGATGGAGGCTGACGGCAGCGTTTGATGATAGCGAAGGGATCTACAGCATCGAAATGATGCCGGTGGTTTGGAAGAGAGGGTCGGAGGGAGGGATTTGGTGGAGGTTGGCGGAGATGGTGGTGGAGGAGACGAGGGAAGCGAAGGGAAGATCTGCTGAGTGTGATGGGTTGCGATGTATCGGGCTTCAGATCATGGAGGTTGTGTGTGATGGCTAGGAGCTGAAGCAAGGTTTTTAGTACTTAAGATTTAAAAAAAAAAAAAAAAAAAAAAAAAAAAAAAAACCGCAGGTCCTTAGGCCGCGATTTTAAACAGGGCCATAGCTAAGAAGCTTGGGCTGCATTTTAAGCGCGGCTTTAGACCCATTCTATGGCCCCGTTTTTAAAACAGGGCTTTAGTCCGTCTGGGGCCGCGTTTTAATAAACGCGGCCCAAAAAAAGCGGCCTAATGGGCCTGCGTTTTGTAGTGATAGTGCAATGAAAAGTTTGTATGTGGAGGAGGCCGCAGGCTATATAATGGACCAACTAAATGAAGATGTAAAAGCACTTGAGTTTGAGGCAATAAAATATTAATCTATCTTTTTTTTTTTAAATAAAATGAAAAAAATGAAAAAAGAAATATAATTTTTTTTAGAAACAAAGAAAAATCAGTGTAAAGAGCAACATTAGCTATAATAAATTAAATTATAAACTTTGTTCACAATAATTATTTAGGAATTTAACAGGCTGAATCCCAATAATTGTAAAAAAAAAAAAAAAAATTATTTGATGCTTTCCTTAATTATGCGAATTTGAAGGTTTTTTCAAGGATAGGTTAAATTATTATTAGGGTTTCTTGCGTTGAAATAACTTTGTCAAAAAACCTATCATTTTTTTGTGTTGATAATTCAGCTATTTCTTCCAAACTTCTAGAAGAAAGTAAAGCCCATTGTCTTAAAAAAAAAAAAAAAGGTCTCCATCTTATATGTTAAGCCAAAAAAAATACAAAGCTTTGACTAAGCCTCTGCAATATGTTGAGACACTACATGACCAACCACTTGGAAAAATAAAACTACAACCCAATAAAATCCCAACAGGCCCAACCTGTCACACAACAAAGATTGATCTGTTGAAAAAAGCCTACAAATTTGAGGAACCCATAAAAAAAGGGCAAAAGCAAAACATACAAATATAACTATAGCACAACAAAGATGGATCTAATGACAAAAGCCAACAATTCGACGAACCCATCATCAAAAAAAAAGTGCAACCGCATGCAAAACATACAAATATAACAACAAGAACACATTCTACAGTGAAATTTAATATTTTACAAAATCACAAAGCAAATAATATGAATTCAACACCCTTTTATACAGCTAGTGGAGGCTAGGTACATTACCAGTTTCATATTTTCAATGGTGGAGGGGAGGATGATCTTGAAGAAGTGTGAGGGTGATTGACTAGTACTCGGGCGAAATGTACTTGCTTTAGGTTCCATGAGAAAACAAAGAGTCTAGCTAGCTCCTTGCTTATTTTTGTGTTTGTTGTGGTGGTCACAATGGTTGACTCTAAATTCTAAAGCTCTATGTGATCAGATTTGAGTAAATAAGCTAGTGGAGTTCTATACAATACACATAGAGCTCAATCAGTAAACGAGTGAGTGGAATAGCAATTCTATATATCTATTGCTCAGTAAAAATGAGTGCGTGTATGAGCTCTAATAACGGTTCTATAGCTCTAGATGCGTGATGATGTAAAAGAGAGAAAATACGTGAATTAATTTGGTGTCACATTTCAGTGGCAGAACTTGTAGGAAAAAAGGACAAAGAAACCAGCTGTATTATGTTAATTCTGCATAGAAAATTCTAGGATCACCGCTTATTGTACAATTTTTGTGACAGTTTGTCACGTTGCGAGTTATGAGTGGTAGAGAAAAAATAATGAGTCTACACTTTATCACTCACAACTCGTTACATAGCAAATTATGATAAAAATTATACAATAAGTTGTAGTTCTATCATTGCTTATTGTGCATAAGTACGTAGGAGTAGGAATAGAAATAGAAATAGGAATAGAAATTAATACTCCTTTGTACAGTTTCCCCAGTTTGTTCTATTCTGCCCTATCTATGTCTTCATCTCTGCAATATCTACATACTATATTTCACTACTAGTTAAACTCTCCCTTGCCTTTTGGGACGTGGCAAAAGAGTAAAGCTGTAAAGAGATTAATATGTCTCTATCTAAAAATATTAAATTAAAACAGGAAAATATATTTTTTTCTTTTTTTATAAAGTAATTATGTTATAAATACATAAATTTCACTATTCCTTTTTAAAGAAAAAAAAAATCTTGTTGAGGTAATAAATTGTGACTAATGGAAAATGACTTTCACTAGGATCAATGTGGACATCATTTTAAAGTGGAGTATACTATATCTTAATCTTAGATAAAAGAAAGTTTATATAAGTTATTCTGAAATTAATAAATAATATATCATATATATTTGATACTTAAAAAACATCCTAAAAACTAGTATAAAGTTATTTAACATAATAAATGGTTGGATGGAGTTGGTGAAGAAAAAAACAATAAGAATAATGGCTATTCTTATTGTTCTGGGTTTCTGACAAAGAGAGAAAGAGAGGATGGCAGAGAGATTAAGGGAAAAAATAAATAGGAAAAGAATGAAGAGAGATATAGTATATAGGAAAGGCTAGGAGCCCGATTGACCGAGAAATGATGGTGATGTGTCAAGGAAAAGGAGTTCTAATATAAAGATCAAGATTCTAAAAATAAAAAATACAAAATGAGTTAGCCCTGGGGAAGTACACTAGTACTAGTGCTATATGGGCAACCAATAACTTCAATTTGATTTGGTTTTTGGTTTCACCCATATGCGAATTTTCAACAGTTTACATTCCTAAAAGCTTTACATGAGGGGAAAAAAAAAAGGCTAAAGCTGTACACAAACATGCCTTCAGTGGGCAACCGAAGATTTAAAAAAAAAAAAAAAGGAAAAAAAAAAAAAGAATAATGCTAACACAACAAAACATTCACTTTTATTTATATTCCCAAATTAACATATCAAACAATTTTAAATTGAAGATTGTAGTGAGCTCATCGTTGTTGTACTCGTACAATCATATCTTGAAGCTCATGTTGTGAAATTGGATATGTCGGATGGCAATTCTCCCATGTAAATCACTCACACATATCACCACTCTCTTAAACAAAAAATCTATAAAATGATATCACCCTCACCTCACAAGTCATTTGATTTATCTTATTTAGTATTTTTTTGGTTTCTAGAAAAGACATGACTGTTTAATTTATAAATTAAATTATTTTGGTAAGTACGCACCCTATTGAAAATTTCATCTTTTTAGGAGTAGTTTATCAAGTCTAATTTGTTTTGTCCTTATAAAAATAAGTTATGCTAAACATACACTTGTCTTAAGGTGTTTGATAAATCAGTATACATATACTTATCATTTAAGCAGCCTAACACCACTTAAGCATGCTTTTGTTGGAATCCATCAATATAGACAATTAGCTTCTTTGATAAAGAAAATAACAAAATTGGAAGAAAATATGGACAACATTTTTTATGCCAGAAGCATGCCTTGCAGGCTGTAAAATTATATGGTAACAAAATTGAAGGTACAGAGCCAGTTCTCCAAGACTAATTGCAAGCCATTTGAGGAAATATGTCAGTTCATGTTAAATTTAATTGTGTTCAATGTAGTTAATTGAGTAGTTACAAACAGTCCACATAACTTAAATATAAATTATTCAATTAATTTCATTTATGGCTGGCTTAATCACCTATGCTATGTATATATACCACCGGAACCACTGTCACAACCATAACCTTCATTTCATTCATACTTAAAAAGAAAAAAGGAAAAAAAAAAAAAAAAAAATTATATGGTAACAAAATTGAAGGTACAGAGCCAGTTCTCCAAGACTAATTGCAAGCCATTTGAGGAAATATGTCAGTTCATGTTAAATTTAATTGTGTTCAATGTAGTTAATTGAGTAGTTACAAACAGTCCACATAACTTAAATATAAATTATTCAATTAATTTCATTTATGGCTGGCTTAATCACCTATGCTATGTATATATACCACCGGAACCACTGTCACAACCATAACCTTCATTTCATTCATACTTAAAAAGAAAAAAGGAAAAAAAAAAAAAAAAGAGAAAAAGAAAAAGATGGCAGCCTCTAATGGAAGCAACAAATTTATGTTTATTAGCCATTTTTTAATACTTCTTATTTTGGCACTTTTCTTTGTTCCCTCAGATGGCCGAAAGGTTAGCATGGAGGCTCTAAATGCAGGGTGGGGACTCGCAAAGAGTATATTCGAATTTGTAAAAAATCTCGTTTCTCCAGATAAAGATGGAAAGAAATGAGTACTTTGTACGATGGAATGGCAAGGGGGATCAAATAAGAAGAGAGCATGTAGACACTCTCAATTTGATTAATTACGTGTTTATAAGGATAAATTATCTTTATGACTTTTTTTTTTTAAAAAAATTTTATCATATTTATTTCTTCTTCTTTTTTCTCACAAAAAACTTCATTAATAACTTTATTTTCTCTTGACCAATCTTGTTATATTTAGTATGAATAAAGTTACTGAAATTGTCCCCTTTTTTTTTTTTTTTAGGTGTTCAGGCATGAGTCCTTAATTTCTTAATAAGAAATTTTCTATCTCTACCATATATATATATGGATTTTATTTTCAATTTATTTTTTTTAAGAGAAGAGGCACATCAAATCCACGTGTTGTAAGAGCTAGAGGGGTAGGTGCTATTAGGCTACAAGGCCATTGACAATAATTCTTTTAATTTTTATGGATTGTAGACGAATAATATTTCTCATCATGTATATGAGATAATTATCTATCTTTTAAGTCTTCTCTATTTTTAGACTCTTCATGTCAATCAAACGTGAGTTTATATTTATTATTGAATATATGATTTTATTATTTGATACTCTTGTTTAGTCAATTAATGTTTAAAAAATCAATTAAAAAACCATAATATTTAATTTATAAGACCATAATATCTACTTTAAAATTAAAGAGAAAAATAGTACATAATATTGTTTGAAAAAAAAAAAAAAAAACTTTGGATCAAATGTAAAAATTATTGGGTTGAGATGGAGACATGCTACAATAATTGCCCTGTCCCATCTCAACCCAATGGGTTCCTAGGAGTGTTTTGTCCACATCACATTAACATTTCAACCAATGGAATTGGCACATTATAACATGATCGTTCTAATTCCTTCCCGATGCCTATAGCAGCTAGTTTCTGCAAAAAGCCAAAAACAGATGTGGAAATAAGGCATGCCAAATGCTTAGGAAAAAATAGAGAATAGACTATAGACTTATGAGCGAGTTGCTTCTTGTGTTACCAACTCACATTTACTTCTTGAGTTTGTATAAGATGTTTTGTCATGGAATTGCAAAGGGTTAAAAAAAAAAAAAAAAAAACTCCAAATTAAAGAGCTGTTCCTACTTCCTATTAAAGGTTTAGAAAGCTGTTCAACATGGGAGAATCAGTATCAATAAATTGTGGAAAATAAGGTCAGGCTGGTCAGCTAATTTTGAAAAGGGATCAAAGTTTTTACCAAGAAGGCGTTAGTTACATATTAAATTTATTTTAACATGTATGAATGTTGTGAACTTGTGAGACAATAAACTTCCTACTCCTAGTGACAGCAAAAGAATACTTTTTTTTTCTCCATTTTGTTATTATTATTTTTGTAATTTTTGGCAGCCAAAATTTATAATTAAATATTATCTTCTCTTAGGATCTAAAGACTTAGGATTTGATGTATTTAGAACTCTAATGTGTAATGTTGGCAAACCATGATCAAAACAATATGTTTAGTCTTGTTTAGACTTGCTCAAAGTTGTATATTTTATGTAAAGTTAGAATCGAGAGGCTGCAGATGCATTGGTGCATTTCGGCCTGTCTCGATCGATCGAAAGTTAGACTTGATCGATCGAATATCGGGCAGAATGTTTTTTTTTTTGCAGAATTTCCAACTCAGCCCAAGCCTATTAAGAATCAGGGTTTCAGATCTACTTCTCCCACTATATAAAGGAAACCCTAAGCCACGTTTTTTAGACTTTTAAAAGAGAGAAGAGAGTGTCTCTTTTGGATCTAAGGTTTTGTACCCAAACCTCTCTAAGGTCTTTGTTGCTCATATTTGCTGTTTTGTGTAATTCTCTTGTGAGATCTAGAGGAGCTTTCCTTTACACAAATCTTAGGATTTTCAAGGAGAAGATATTATCAATACCTTGATGATCAACTCAGTTGCTGCCATTGAAGTTTAAAGAATAACAAGCGTGGGTGCTTGTACTTGGTGGATAATCTAAGAAAGAAAGAGTCCATGGATTCGAAACTTGCACGTGGTTGTGTCAGTAAGTTCTACTGATGAGTAGCATTAGGAAGTCAAGCGGGGAGCTTGTAAGTCCTTTTGTATGAACTTCGATTCTTTCAAGATAGTAGATTCAAGTTTACCTTAAGGTAGTTAAGTCAAATCCTCCCTAGGTTTTTACCGTGTGGTTTCCTAGGTCATCATATCATTGTGTTATTTACTTTTCCACTGCTTTATCTTCTTGATATGATTGTGTGATTGTGATAACCTAGATTGGCATAATTTGACTAAGTTAATCACTTGACTAATTAACTAGATTAATCTGGTTGGGTTAATGGGTCTAAAACCGTTCAAGTGGTATCAAAGTAGGTAGCCTTTTGTCTGTAGATCTTTTGATCTTTGAGCTGATCCTTGACCCCTGTTATTATGAATAATTTGAAATGTCTTTCTGCTCATATTTGTGATGATTTGAATAAAAAGGACACTGTTGTTTCTGTTGATTTTATTAATGCCTGTGAAACTCTTCGTAAGAAATTAGTGAAATCTATGAAAATTGCTAAGAAATTCAAGGAAGAGTTAAAATTGGCTAATCTTGAAAAAGATGAATTGATTGTTAGATTAGATGAATCTAATAAAAAGAATGAATTTTTGAGAAATCAAATTTCCTCTCAAGATAAGAAGATGAAAAGCTTGGAACAAGAGTTAGTTAAATCTAAAACTAAAATTGAAAATTTGACTAGCACCAAGCTTGCTGTTGATAACAGAAGTGTTTCTGTTTCTCTAAACCTAAAGCTGAAAAAGTTTATATTCCTCATTTCAAGAGGAATGATAAAGAAAAAACTTATTTTGCTATGTTAGACAAAGGTAAAAGTTCTGATGTAGAACCTGAAGTTTCTAAACCTAAGTCTAAACCCACTGTTAGAGAGCATAATAAATCTGTTTTTGTGCTTACCTGTCACCTTTGTGGTGTTGTTGGTCATATTAGACCAAATTGTTCTTTGTTGAAGCAAAAACCAAAATCTGAGACTAGATTTGTTGTTAAGAATACTGATGTTCCTAAATTTGTTCATGTCTGCCACTTTTGTGGTGTCCGTGGTCACATTCGTCCTAATTGTCATAAATTAAAATTTAAGCATTCTGTGTTTCAATCAGGATATGTGATGATATTTCTCCTACCATAAGTCCAAATAAATTGTTTCATATACTTTTGAAAAATTTAAACTTGTTGGTTTGTGAAAGGAATTTGTAGGATTTCACACTACAACAAAATGTATTTTTAGTGACGAAAATTAGTGAGGAAATATTTTTCGTCACTGAAAATACAGCTTTAGTGACGAAATATGAATTTCGTCACTAATAATGAAAAAAAATTATTACATTTAGCGACGAAAAATAAATTTCGTCGCTAAAAAATAAGCACCAAGGAGGGAAACTTTGGCGCCAACTTAATTAATCTATAGTGACGAAATCTTTCGTTGCTAAAAGTTGAAATTTTTAGTGACGAAATATTTCGTCACTGTAGATATTACTGTGGATGTTTTTAGTGACGAAAATACATTCGTCGCTATAAGTTAGTATTAGTGACGAAAAGTAGTCGTCACTAAAAAATAAAGGAATTACAATTATATGTTTTTAGCGACGAAATCAAATTTCGTCACTAAAAGAATGCTTTAGTGACGAAATCACATTTCGTCACT